>NW_022320546.1:0-22005 GCF_002776525.5 Piliocolobus tephrosceles
GAAGGAAGGAAGGAAGGAAGGAAGGAAGGAAGGAAGGAAGGAAGGAAGGAAGGAAGGAAGGAAGGAAGGAAGAAGGAAAGAAAGAAGGAAAGAAGGAAAGGAAGGAAGGAAGGAAGGAAGGAAGGAAGGAAGGAAGGAAGGAAGGAAAGAAGGAAGGAAGGAAAGAAAGATAGATTTGAAAGATTCTATGTCAAATTTTGTTTTTTTCATTTCGCCAGCACATGTGAAAACTTTCAGGTGCCAAGTGACTATGAATTGAAGTTTTAAAAATTCTGAAAATGGTTAGTGCTTTCCTCATTATTTCAATTCTAGGGTTGATGATGTAAACAGAAGTGATACCACAAGTCCAATCCAATAATGGGAAACAAGATGATCACTAAATGGCATATTCTGTAATGTCACATTAATTCTTTTGGTACACTGTGTAAGAGCTGTTAGTCGCAAGCAAGTTTTATCTCAAGAACAAATTGGTAGACTCATCTGACCTGCCTAGAACCCTGTGTTGATTCTAAAGACTGAACCCAAGCTCAGCTGAAAGGGGTACTGTGGGGACGCCTGCCATTTCTAGTTTTACTATCAACTAAACTGTTCACTACAGTAACTGATATCTCAGGGCCTTGAAAATTACTGTTCAATTATGTCTTATTAGCTGGATGTGATAGCTAATTGAATTACATGCAGCTTGACGTGGGATATAACATGATCTATGATATAGTTAAATATTGTTACAACTAGGCTTTCTGAACTTTTGCTATATTAAATATTTATTTGGTTTGTGTCTAGACCTATTAGATACTAAGTTATATGCTATCATGACCATACTATAGTGAACCTTCAACAAGCAAAATTACTGCTCAATTTTTAAATAAGGAAATCAAAATCCTGAAAAGACATATCCAATGACTGATTTGGCACTAGAGACTCAGAGAAAAAAAAAAAAGCTTAATTATTTTATATATGATGACGAATTTAAAGACATTGTTCTAAGTATAGTTATCTGGTTCTTAAATAGTTTTATTACTTAAAGTAATAAACATACTGTAGTTCTTCCTTTTCCTCAGCCGATACATTCCAAGTCCCCACAGTGAGTGCCTAAAACCTCAGATAGTACCAAACCCTATAAAGACATATAGACAAATTTTTTCTATATATATGTACCTATGATAAAGTTTACTTTATGTATTAAACATAGTAAGAGATTAACAACAATAACTAATAATAAAATAGAACAATCATAACAGTATACTGTAAGAGAAGTTATGAAAATGTGGTCTCTCAAAATATCTTGGTGTACTGTACTCACCTATTTTTGGGGGCCTCTGTTTACCAAGTGCATTGAAACCATGGAACATGAAACCATGGATAAGAGAGAACTACTGAATTTCATATACGCAGAAGAAACAGGAGTTTGATTCAACTACACATATTTCTTCACAAATAAGTTAGAAAAAATATAAAATATTCAAGTTTACTAAGATTACATTTTAAAATAAAAATTAAAAGAGAAATTAAAGTTGATGACTGTGGTTTTAAACATTTACACTCCTTACTTATTTCTAGCAAGGGACAGTATCCATGTACATAACCCGCTCTGCTGATGGGAGAGTGGCTGGTAGACTGTGTTTTCAGGCCTGAGTTATTAAGCATTTCCCTTTTCCCCTAGATTTCCTTGCAGTATGTGCTACTGAAAGAAATGAATTGCTTTGAGACATGACAGTTAAAAAATACTAACTTTGGGTAGGAAAAAAAATGAAAATGTAAGTGACATACTTAGGGGTTACTTCAATATCAAATTGATCTTCAAATTGCAGCCGTATGCGTGTTTCCAGTGGAGCCGCTGAGATCCAAATGCAATCAGCGTGCGGGAGTTAATTATCAGGGTGGTTGGGAGAAGTCACATACCCAGCAGAATCAGCTTCATGGATGTAGACAGCCCCACAGGCTGTCAGCAAACACAGTTAAATCAATCTACGCTCTGGTAAAGGAGATGCACTCAATGGACACAAATCATCTTTTAAAGTCAACTTCTCTGTAATTTGTCTCAATTTCCTTTCATCTGTTATGATTCTCATTTTCTTTTCCAGCAAACGAATTCTCAATTTGCTATCGAGGGAGCTACCAGGAGTGACATTTTTTAATTTGCCAGACCATCTATCTATTCTCATTGGAAATTTCATTCTTTCTTAAAGCCAACCAAATGATTATGGTGCATGGTGCATAGGGCAGAACATCACAGAAGCATGAATAAATATCCACCACTTCAATAAGCATGTAAGTATGCCAGCAGTTACAGCTTCCCACTGAGTGTTCAGTGCAGCAGGATGATGCAGAGCTATGATCCTGGTGTATTCAAAAGACTAAGCAGATGTATCTTTGCACAACTCTGGAAGCATTCATTCATTACATCTCTTCGGGATTTAGATGCATTTGAGAAACAAGATCAATGGCATGAGACAATTTATTAGCCATGTTTTGCCAGACGATAAAGGAGCTTTTTAATACTTCTTTTCTAGAAAAACAAAGTATTATCAAAAAATACTTTTCTATTTTCAATAAATATTCTTTGGCATTTTCAACAAACAAACCAGACAGGAGTAAATGTACTTACAATGCCAGTGAAATTAACCTGTCCAATCACTTAGCCACACAGATGTTTGATCTGCTCAACTCTAGCAACATTTATGTCCACTGTCACTCATCCAGTTATAGTCACATCCTGAATTCTGTCAATACCTCTAACTCCCCCATCTCTGAAACTCTAAATTGCAAGTCCCTTTGATGACCTCCAACTCCCTTGCTTCATGTCTTTCCTTCAGACTTCCCTTGCAAAATACCAACTCCGTAGTTGTGTTCGATTCAAGCCATTCATTCATGGAAATTGATGCCCCTGCAAATATATGTTCTTCCATCTCAACACCGCCAAGCAATTCACCCATTTCTTTTCATATAAACTACAACAGCCATTTGGAACTTTGTTCCCTAAACCCTTGACTTTCCCCATGTCCTCTTGGTTCTCAGCACACTACATTAGGTTCTATTTTACAAAGAAAGTAAAACAATTACATGATAATCCCTTCCATTTGTTACCCTTCATTTGTTACTACCCTTAATAAATTCATCCACATCTTTACGCTCTATTTTACCCTCTGTATATTATCTTCCTGTATCTCTGGATCAAGTTCCCATCCTATTTTCTCCTCTGGGATCTTGCCCTATTTAATCTCTCTCTCTCTCTCTCTCTCTGTCCGTCTCTCTCTTTCTCTCTTTTCACCCTTCTTTCTTCAATTCTATGAAAGCACTCATGTTCTCCCAAGTCACCTCACAGTTATATGCCCAAATAACTTTTTAAATTCTTATTTTATATCCACAGCTTTTAACATGATCACATTGTCCTTCTTTACATCTTTGTCCCTTGACTTCTGTGACACCAAGCTCTTCTCCTCCTTTTACTCCTCGCATCATTCTTCCTCTGGTTCTTGGGCACCTCTCTCCAGGGCTTCCCTGACATTGCTGAAGGCCCTCAGGAATCCTCCTGTAGGCCTTTCGTCTCACTCTAAATAATTCCCCAATTGCTGTTATACATCCTGATGACGTCAACTATAAGCAGTCTCTTAACAATTCCCATATTTACAGATTCAGTCTAGGCCTCTGTTCTGCCCTACAGACTCCTGTTCCAACCACTTAGTGGGCATCTCCAGTGGAGGTAATTCAGAGGTTTCAAACTGAACATGTCTCAAATGAGCACTCTCATTTGCTCATCATCCAGAGTTCCATACCCGAGTCTGCTGATGACAGTGTCAGCCCCTCTTCCTACAGACACTCCATATCCACCTTACTGCCTTATTTTTCTCCTTGATACCTTTCACCATATGACATATTACATATTTTACTTATTTATTGTCTGAGTCTTAACACTAGAATTAGGCTCCATGAGGACATGGATTTTGTTTGTTTACTGCTATATCCCTGGGACCTAATACAGTATCTGTCCCATGGAAAGTTCTTAATAAATGTCTGTGGGATGAATGGATCCACTCAGCCAAAATCCCAACAACTGCTTCTAAGGCTTCTCCCATCCCTTCCCTCCTGCCTCACATCCAGCTGACCTCCAAATTCACTCCATCCCATACTGATAATATCTTTGATATGCCCTCTCTCCTACTTTCTTACTGACATTGCCTTAGTGCAGGGACTAATATTTTTTCCTAAGTTACTCTTTCATCTGGTCTCTCTCTCTTTAGTCTTTCCTGCCTCCAATGTTTTCAGTGTTGCAGCCACATTAGTGTTTTTAATCTGATCACACTGTTCAGGCTTTGGTGTAAAATCTTCCAATGCCTCCCACTACCTTTTGATGAACACGTAACTAACTTATGGTGGCATCCATGGCCCTGAGCACAGTGATTCCTGCCTGCTTCATCACTATTATGTTTACCTCTTTTGGACTCTATTTTAAAGCAGTGGTGAATTCTTTCAAATTATTGAATATGACTTGTAACATTGAGACTTTCTATGCACTCACATCTTTTTATCACTGATTGGCAAATCTCTTCATCTACTTCCTCTGGAGCACTCTCTGATGTCCTGGGCTGAAGTAGGTGTTTCTGTTCTGTACATTCCTCTTTCTAGCACTGATTATACCATATACCATGTTCTTTTTTTTTTTTTTTTTTTGAGACAGGGTCTTTCTCTGTCACCCAGGGTGTGCAATGATATGATCATGGCTCACTGCCGCCTCAATTGCCTGGGCTCAAGTGATCCTCCCAACCTACCCAACTTAGCTAACTGAGTAGCTGGGACCACAGAAGTGCGCCACCATGCCCAGCTACTTTAAAATTTTTTTGGTAGAGATGAGGTCTTTCTGTGCTGCACAGGTTGGTCTCAAACTCCTAAGCTTAAGTGATCCTCCTGCTTTGGCTTCCCAAAGTGCTGGGATTACAGGCATGAACCACTGTGCCCAGCCCTACATTGTTCTAATTGCACTCTTGCTTGTCTGTCTCCTGTACAATGCTGTGAACTCCTTGCCAGAACTTGGTAGTTTTCGTGATGTGAAACACTTTGTAAATGCTTGATTAATTAATTAATAGATGAGATTAATCAGGTGAGAATAAAAGGCATCTACCACAGGATCCTAGAAATCTCAATCAACCACAGCAAAAGAGTGTCTCTGGAGAAAAAATGGTACAAAACTAGGTGATTCAATATCGAAAGATGTTCACAAAAGGACCTATGTTAAAGGCTGAGAAATAGGAGTGGCATGGAAGTAGATAAGGTGGGAAGACAGCCAGATAGATGTGGGAAGTAGAAGGTTGGCTATAGTTATGGAATATAGTTGAGTTGGTAAGTAGAGAGAAATAAGAGTGATGCTATTGCTTCAGGTTGCCAACAATAGGTTGTGAAATCAAAAGACTTTTGTTTAAGTCTGATGTCAACTACGGTCATAATAACCTTCAAGAAAGACAGGGAGAAAGCAATGGCCATAACCATACTTGCATGAACAGTGAGTCCATAAAGAAACAGAAGAGGTGCAATGTCAAATATGCCCTTAGTGTATCTCTCAGTGTATCTGAATTACCATTAAATGTTGACTTTAAAAATTTAAATCAAGACTGAGTCTATTGGCTGGGCACAGTGGCTCACTCCAGTAATCCCAGCACTTTGGGAGGCAGGGGCAGGTGGCTCACCTGAGCTCAGGAGTTCAAGACTAGCCTGGGCAACATGGTGAAACCCCATCTTTACCAAAAATACAAAAATTAGCTGGGTGTGATGATACATACCTGTAATCCCAGCTTCTAGGGAGGCTGAGTAAGGGCAATCATTTGAACCTGGGAGGTGGAGGTTGCAGTGAGCTGAGATCCCACCACTGCACTCTAGCCTGGGTGACAGAGCAAGGCCTGTCTCAAAAAAGAAAAAAAGACTGAGTCTGTCATAAACAAAAATAGAAAAGTAGAGTTTTGTAGGATGGTCTGATGTCTACTCACTAGACTCAAGACACTGCTACTCTAGAAATGCTTTGGTACCAGGTGAAAACCTTCCCATTTGTGACTCAGCTGCAGAGCTCAGCATGGAGAGAGAGAGGGATGAGAAAGTCCCAGCCTAGAAACCCATAGTGCAGATGCCCAGAGAGTTGCATAAAGCTCCCTCCTTGTGCCAGAGCTCTGTGCACTGGGAAGTGACTAAAGCCCCTTCCCTGGTGTTTTGGACCTTACTCCAGCTATTTTATTATTTCTGTGTGTCAGTTCATAAACACCCTTACTCATTTATTTTACCAAAATGAAGAAATGATGTTGACTTTAAATTTCATACAATGTGCAATAAAACATATGATTTCATTGAGATATATATATTTTTTGGGAACCTGGGATACAAGTCGTAGGATCATTTTAAAATCTGTATTATCTAACTTCTGGTGGGACAAAAGCAAAAATTTATCATATTTTATTTATTTATTTATTCAATTAAATATTACTAAAAAGTAAATGTCACCAAAGTCAAATCATTACAGTAGAATTAAATGCAATTATAATCAAGTGTAATTAAGTACAATAAATTAAGTAAAGATCTTAGATAACATATAATTCAATCAGTAATAACAGAATCAAAAGATTATGTGTTCTTTTAAAAACAACATACACATTATTACAAAATAAGGCAAATGTAATTCTTATAATATTTCTATAACTAGATTTAACTTACAATTAGACATCTTATAATGGAAAGGTCTAAGGAATTTCAGGGATCAAAAAGAATAGTTTATCTTATACTCATGGAAAATTTCACTTTGGTCACTAATTAGATATGTGGCCAAGCCTCATTTTACTTATCTTTAAAATGGAAATAATGATACTTTACTTGAAAAGTCACAATGAGATATTGAATGTATCAAACATAATAAATACTTAAGAGTAGGCATTCTTATTAATTCTATTACTGTTAGTTCAAAAAAGAAAACTTTATATGTTTTTTCTCAAATCTATTTAATCAAAGATGACCAAGCAATTGCAGGAAAAGTAGATATAATTCTCAGTAAAAATATTTACCTAAACTCTTTGCCTCATATTTGATCTTAAATCCTTGCCCTTCATTACTATAATCAGAAATTAACTGAACAAACATTTGATTATCCGAGGTGAACAGAGTCGGTGAAGCACGGCTGCCACAAAAATGACCAATCCCTCCACAGGCTCCAAAGAGTAGAGAATATCAGGACCATTCCTTAGCAAGAAAGACAAATTAAAATCACATCAACTCCTTTACATTGCAAAAGAAGGAGTATGTAATTCTTATCCATTTATGTCCAGGAGAGAAAAATTATCACTTTGTTTTCTGAGTAAAGTCTATGGAAAACGTTATTAGAAAAGGTAGCAAGCAAGACCTACCACGAAGTAATCACCCTGGTGGCCAGAAGAATCTCCATTTGGAATCTGGAAAGGCTGTTCAAAATGAACAGCAATGGTCAGGCCACTTTGGACCAGGACGTGCCAAGAACAGTTGAGGTTGGATGGATAGGTCTCCGGATACTTGGGGGATGTGATGATCCCTTGTCTGCATGCAGATATTCACCGCAGCCTTCCCACAAAGAAACAAAGGTGGGTTACTTAAATAGGATTGACAACAGGATTTTAATGCTTTCTTAGTTTTCTTGGGGGGTTTTAAAAGTGTAGGCAATAAAAATGCTTGAAAATATAGCCAGAGCGTAGGGAAAGATCAGTATAACAAGTATATATTGAGCACGTGCTGTTAGCTACTCAGTTTGTGGTGGATGTTGAGATATGGGATATAGAGGTAGGTAATGAAGACAAATTACCTGTTTCATAAAGATTTCTTTATAGATGGGGAAGACATATAATAAACAAATACATAATATGTGAGATGGTGATAAATTCTATAAAGAAAAATGGATGGGAGGAGGGAGAAGGGTACTTTATTGAGAGAGTTAAGTTAGAAAAGCCACATCATTGGAGTAACGTCTTAGCAGAGACATTAATGAAATAAAGAATCAAGCCAGATGGTTATGTGGGAGAAAACATTCCAGTTCAGAAAACAGTTAGTGTAAAGGCTTGATGTGGTAGACGTACCTCATGGAAGTCAGAATGGATGAGGCAGAATGAGAGATTCCAAAGGTAGCATGTCTAGGTCATGCAGGAAACTGAAAAGACTTAGAATTCTGAATAAGAAGAAGAAGACAAAGGGTTTTGGGCATCAGAATGGCATGATCTCACTTATGTTTGAAAATATCACTCTATGTGTAGTCCTTAGACTGTAAGGAGTGGAGGGCAGGGAAGGGCAGGAGCAGAGTGTCCAATAAAAAGGGGACTGCCTGAGGCCAAGGAGAGATGATAGGCACAAGGGCTAGGCTGGTAGCAACACAAATGGAGAGGCGTGGTTGCAATCTAGATGCATTGTGAGGGTACAGCCAGAGTGATTTGTTGATGGTTAAGTGTGAGACAAACAGAAAAGTCAAAAATAACATCGAGATTTTTGACTTAAATAATGAGAAAATGTACTTTCCATTTGCTAACATTGTGAGGAGTATAGAATTGGGGGCGGGGGTAACAAGAAAAGGGTGGGAATAAAGTGTTCAGTTTTCAAAGGTTAAATTTTTTTGTTATCAATTATCTATCTATCTAATTGGGGTACAAGTGGTTTTTGGTTGCATGGATGAATTGCATACTGGTGGGAGAAGTCTGAGATTTTAGTGCACTTGTTACCTGACTAGTATACATTACACCCAATATGTAGTTTTTTATCCCTCATACCCCACCCATCCTCTCTGCTTATGAGTCTCCAAGTCCATTATATCACAGGTTTAATTTGAAATACATTCTATACAAGGAGCTGCCAAATACACACACACACGCACACACACACATATCTATATACACACACACACACTCATAGATACACATACATATTTATATATGTTATACACGTATATACACACACATATATATGCACACATATAAATCAATTACAATGGTTCTACCCTCACTATATACATACATATGTATACATGTATGTATGTATAATGAGCTGCCATACATATTAATATATACATGATTAATTCTCCAGTCATCAGGGACTAGAAGCTCATCAGCAAGGAAGGGTAGACAGCTCACACAGCTAGTTAAATTGCAGAGGTGAAAATTTATCTTAGGTCTAATTGCAAAGCCCATGCTCTTACTCCACTATGCAGCCTGCCTCTCTTGAGCATGAGGAACACAATTTATTGTCAGTTGCTCCCTACTTTATAAAAGGTATATATAAGCATGCAGGAAAATATTAGATTAATTTTTAATGTTAGATTGAGAATCTACTTTAAAATTATGTTTTTCAGTTAAAAACATGGGAGTCTTTCACTCCTCCATGGACTACTTTATTATCTTTCATTTAGTTTGGATTTAAGGCTATTACTGGACTTCACGTGTCAAGTTTGAAAAGTCTCAATCATACTGCGCAAGATGGCATCCCATATATGGTGCCTGTTTTTCACTCATCAAGTTCATATTTCAAGAGCAACAAACTCTTTCTGCCAACCCTCAAATGGATGACTTTAATCAAGTGATTTATGAGGATCAATGATGATGTTTTGCTCCTTCGATGAGTTATGGATATGAGCGGTGCTCTAGTTCCAGCCCTCAGCTAGGCTGACAAAATGCTTTAAAGCTCTGTCTCATGCATTCCATGGACATACCTCCTCTGGAGTGACGATGCCCCACCCAGAGACCAGAAGCAGGACACTTTTGTACGACTTGGCTACAGTGCTTTGGTTCAGGACTCAGCATTGACATAAGGGGAGCCAGCCATCCAGAGCCTGGGCAGAGACCCATGTCCTCTGACTTGCCTTGCGTCCTGGTGCCCAAAAATACTAGGAAGAGAGAAAGAGAGAGGAAATCAGACGAGATGGGATAACATGGGATTAAAAAATATTTAAACTCATTACTCTTGTGAAAGGATTCATTGAAGCCTGCCCGGGTTACACTGGAGTCTGAGGTGAAGTGGATGAACATGTACTCTCTGGTAGACTGGATGGGCCCAGGATTTCTCTGCCAGAGAACTGCTAGCCACTGGGCCAAGTCATTGTCTTCTACGTTGAAAGAGAGGAAAAAGCATGAAAACACAGTCTTGAGAATCTACTCTACCATCATTTGCAACTTAGCCAAAGTAGCTCACATATTTTTTCAGAGCATCAGGATTCATAAGAGACAATGGGATTTTCAAAAAGAAGGACCTCTTAGGGGTGATATCATTCTGGCTCCAGCTTGCAATGGTGCTGCCAGCCCTTTTCTTACACCCTGTCTTCTTCTTCTTCTTCTTTTTTTTTTTTTTTTTTTTTTCTTGAGATGGAGTCTCCCTCTGTTGCCCAGCTTGCCCAGGCTGGTCTCGAACTCCAGAGAACGCACCTTGGCCTCCCAAAGTGCTAGTGAGAGGTGACAACGTGCTAGCAACCCTGGCTCACTCTCTGCGCCTCCTCCGTCTCGGCGTCTCCTCTGGCCCCTCTCTAGGAGCCCTTCAACCCGCCGCTGCGCTGTGGGGGGGCCCCTCTCTGGGGCTGGCCGAGGCCAGAGCCGGCTCCCTCTGCTCCCCGGGAGGTGTGGAGGGAGAGGCGCGGGCGGGAGCCCGGACTGCGCGAGGCTCTCGCGGCCCAGCGCGGGTTCCCGGGTGGGTGCCGGCTCCGCAAGACCTACACTCAGTGCGGCCAGCCAGCACCTGCTGGACTTGATCGAAGGCTGAATCCCATGCGTGGACCGCCGTTCCCTCTTCGCGGGATCCTTGGCCACGATACATACCAGGTCTCCGTCTCTTCCACGCTTTCCTTGTTTTCCTCTTGATTGTCTGGGATGAGCTCCCTCTGGGCTGATGGGGCTAGGTACTGCAAAGTCCCCAAGCAAGTGCCAGTGAGAGGTGAAGACAGCTGGGCTTCTCGGACAGGTGGGGACTTGGAGAAATTTTGTGTCTAGCTAAAGGATTGTAAACGCACCAATCAGCACTCTGTCTAGCTAAAGGTTTGTAAACACACCAATCAGCACTCTGTCAAAACGGACCAATCAGCTCTCTGCAAAATGGACCAAGCAGTAGGATGTGGGTGTGGCCAGATAAAGGACTAAAAGAAGGCCACCGGAGCCAGCTGTGGCAGCCTGATGAGGTCCTCTTCTAAGCAGTGGTGGCTTTGCTCTTTTGCTCTTCACGGTAAATCTTGCTGTTGCTGACTCTGAGTCCACGCCCCCTTTGAGAACTGTAACACTCACTGTGAAGGTCTGCAGGTTCACTCCTGAAGCCGGCAAGAAAACGAACCCATCAGCAGGAAAGAACAACTCCAGAGGGGAGAAACAAACAACTCCTCAGGCGCAACCTTTATGAACTGTAACACTCACCGTGAAGGTCTTCGTTTCACTCCTGAAGTCAGCCAGACCACGAACCCACCAGAAGGAAGAAACTCTGGACACTCTGAACATCTGAAAGAACAAACTCCGGACACACTATTTTTAAGAACTGTAACGCTCATTGCGAGGGTCCTCGGCTTCATTCTTTAAGTCAGGGAGACTAAGAACCCACCAACTGCGGACCCATTAGGATTCCAGACATGAGCCACTATACCTGTCCTGAGACCTCAGTATTTTTTTTTTTTTAATGCTGTAAGTTCTAGGGTACATGAGCACAATGTGTAGGTTTGTTACATATGTATACATGTGCCATGTTGGTGTGCTGCACCCATCAACTCATCATTTACATTAAGTATATCTCCTAATGTTATCCCTCCACCTACTGCCTCCCCACAATAGGCCCCAGTGTGTGACGTTCCCCTTCCTGTGTCCGAGTGATCTCATTGTTCAATTCTCACCTATGAGTGAGAACATGTGGTGTTTGGTTTTCTGTTCTTGTGACAGTTTGCTGAGAATGATGGTTTCCAGCTGCATCCATGTCCCTACAAAGGACACAAACTCATCCTTTTTTATGGCTGCATAGTATTCCATGGTGTATATGTGCCACATTTTCTTGATCTAGTCTGTCACTGATGGACATTTGGGTTGATTCCAAGTCTTTGCTATTGTGAATAGTGCCGCAACAAACATACGTGTGCATGTGTCTTTATAGCAGCATGATTTATAATCATTTGGGTATATACCCAGTAATGGGATGGCTTGGTCAAATGGTATTTCTAGTTCTAGATCCTTGAGGAATCACCACACTGTTTTCCACAATTATTGAACTAGTTTACAGTCCCACCAACAGTGTAAAAGTGTTCCTATATCTCCACATCCTCTGCAGCAGCTGTTGTTTCCTGACTTTTTAATGATTGCCATTCTAACTGGTGTGAGATGATATCTCATTGTGGTTTTGATTTGCATTTCTCTGATGGTGAGTGATGGTGAGCATTTTTTCATGTGTCTGTTGGCTGTATAAATCTTCTTCTGAGAAGTGTCTGTTCATATCCTTTGCCCACTTTTTGATGGGGTTGTTTTTTTCTGGTAAATTTGTTTGAGTTCTTTGTAGATTCTGGATATTAGCCCTTTGTCAGATGAGTAGATTGCAAAAATTTTCTCCCATTCTGTAGGTTGCCTGTTCACTCTGATGGTAGTTTCTTTTGCTGTGCAGAAGCTCTTTAGTTTAATTAGATCCCATTTGTCAATTTTGGCTTTTATGCCTTTGCTTTTGGTGTTTTAGACATGAAGTCCTTGCCCATGCCTATGTCTTGAATGGTATTACCTAGGTTTTCTTCTAGGGTTTTTATGGTATTAGGTCTAACATTTAAGTCTCTAATCCATCTTGAATTAATAATCGTATAAGGAGTAAGGAAAGGATCCAGTTTCAGCTTTCTACTTATGGCTAGCCAATTTTCCCAGCACCATTTATTAAATAGGGAATCCTTTCCCCATTTCTTGTTTTTGTCAGGTTTGTCAAAGATCAGATGGCTGTAGATGTGTGGTATTATTTCGACCTCAGTATTTTTTAAGGAGCACATCTGAGTTCTTCCACACTGGCCACTTACACATTGCACAGGGTTAAAATCTGGGTTATAACATTCAATGCATTGAATAGCATTTAATCTGTAAATTTGGAGGAGAAGTATGGCCATTTTAGCAATATTGATATTTCCTATCTGTGAGCATGGAATGTTCTCTTCATTTGATAGGGTGGAGGGTGGCAGAAGGGAGAGGAGCAGAAATCTCTGGCAATTGGGCATATGTTGCTATTTTTGGCTTTAGTGAGTGAGCTCCTGAGATCCTCCCATGGGAGGATCTGTTGACCCAGGGACCCAGAACCAGTGCAACCCAAGACCAGTGGGTGAAGTCGAAGAAGTGTCCACCCGATGGCATCTCATCTATCCTCAGCTTGTAGACTGTGGCCACCCCCCTGCCCCCATTCTCTTTGTTCTCAGCCCCACCAACCAAAATGTACCTGTTCCAGAATCCGTTTTCTTGAGGTCCTGTTCTGTGCTAAGTGGAAGCTAGCTAACACGCTAATTCTTCCACAGTATATTTTTAAATGGAGACACTGCAAGTGTGAGAACTTCAGAACGGTGGTAGGCTGTGGAGAAAATAAGACGGGGGAGTGTAAGTATGTCACTTTCCAACTCCTAATTAGCCCATGTTCGTGGCTGATCCTGAAAAAGGTTTCTTTTGCTATTGATGATATAATGTCTATCAAACAGAATTGATGTAATAGCAAAATATTATACATAGATTTTCAGTTGATCCACTCTCTCCTAAATAACTTGGTGTGTGTGTACATTTGAGTATGTGTGCAGGATGTTAGAGAAGATACACTAAGAAGTGCGATACTTAGGTACATACATTCTTCTAGAGCATCTCTTCTCTTGTTTTATGTTTTTTTATTTTTTAGAGATAGTATCTTTATCACCCAGGCTGGAGTACAGTGGCATGATCCTAGCCCACTGTAACCTGAAACTCCTGGGCTCAAGGAAGCTTCCCAGATGGATGTGCACCACAATGCCTGGCTAATTTCCCCAGGCTGGACTCGATCTCCTGGGCTCAAGTGATCCTCGTTCCTTGGCCTCCCAAAGTATTGGAGTTACAGTCCACTGTGAGCCACTGTGCTTGGCCTTCTTAACTTTTCTTAAGTCACTGACTTTTTAAAATAATAGAGTGAAAACTACAACCCTGATCCGTAGAGAAGTGCATGTAATGGTTCTAATTTCAGCAGGCTTACGGATCCCATTGTGTTCATCCATGAATTCTTTAGAGGTCCATGTAGCTCAGATTTAGAAATTCCAGAGTTGGGTGAAGATAACACTAATATGTTTGCAAGCAGTGTGGACATAGTGATGCAATTTTTTTTTTTTTTTTTTTTTTTTGAGACAAGGTCTTACTCTGTCACTCAGGTTGGAATGCAGTGGCACAATTTCGGCTCACTGCAATCTCCATCTCCCAGGTTCAAGCGATTCTTCTGCCTCAGCCTCCCTAGTAGCTGGGACTACAGGCATGCATCACCATGCCCAGCTAGTGTTTGTTTTTAGTAGAGATGGCTTTCACCATGTTGGCCAGGCTGGTCTTGAACTCCTGGACTCAAGCCATCTGTCTGCCTTGGTCTAGTGATGCTATTTCTTAAAGGAGATTCTTCTTGGAAATTTGTATGAAACTTTAGATGATTTTTAATGCATCACAGAACTCATTCTTTTTTTTATTTTTTATTTTTTATTTTTATTATACTTTAAGTTCTAGGGTACATGTGCATAACGTGCAGGTTTGTTACATATGTATACATGTGCCATGTTGTATGTTTATTGCGGCACAGAACTCATTCTTGATGGCTTCTTTAAAAATGTTGCTAAGTGCCTCCTTATTAATCTGCTTAAATTTACATTTGGTTAAATAAGAATTTGTAAACCTGTAGCTCCCAGGCTTGAATGGAACATGGTGTGGGCACATGCAGATTTTTTTAAAGGGAATACCATTCCCATTTCCATTTTTCATTTTGTTCTTTAGCTTAGTAGGCCAAAACCACTTGAATACAATTGATAACCAGTTAACCAACTCATTGACCTTGCATTTTGCTGTTTTCGGCCTGAACCCTCTTTTGTCTAATTTTTTGCTATTTCTTTAGCTTTTTTATCCCCTGCCTAAATATTCTTTGTTCTGGTCACCTGATTTTTTCTAAAATCTGAAGTTCCTACCCCTGTCTCTGAATTTTGCTCATCCTTCAGAAAGTTGAGATGAATGCTCGTCTTTCTCTGTGGAGCCCTCCTTTTCATCCAACTGAACCAGCCCTGTGTGGAAAGAAATACAAGGCACCCCACAGCCTGCAGGACCATCAAGAACAACACCTATGTAATAACTTCAGCAGGAGATGAAAGGGAAAGGGCAAATTTGTTGAACCCGCACTCTGTATCACGTGGAGGAAACAGGTGTAAAGTGGTTAAATGACCAGAAGGAGGGAAAGACAGAGCTTTCTGCACGGCTTCCAAGTGGCTGCTCCACCATGTCCCCTGCTGTCTCTGCAAGTGATGTGTGTATGCACTTGAGATATCCCATCAGGTCAATCTAGGAGCACCATGGACGAAGTGTTCCTGTGGCTCTGGATCCTTACTCGTTCCAATAGAAGAACAGGGACAGTTCCTAAGGTTAAAAGCCATATTTGTGTTAGTTCAGAGGGAAAGATCAAAGCTCCCATGTGGATTTGGTGGATTTTCCTAGCCCTGGGCCTCTTCCTTTCCCTCCCCTTCCTGCCCTCCTCATGCAGTGACCCTAAAGATAAGGTCCAGTAGGAAGAGAAGCAGTCCAGTTTTGGCATCTTGCTGGATTAATTTTTTTTTTTTTTTGAGATAGGGTCTTTCTTTGTTGCCCAGGCTGGTGCAGTGGCACAATCTCGGCTCACTGCAGCCTTAACCTCCAGGTTCAAGTGATCTTTCTACCTTAGACTCCTGAGTAGCTGGGACTACAGGCATACACCACCATGCCAAGCTAATTTTTTGTAGAGGTGGGGTTTTGCCCCATTTGCCAGGCTATTCTGAAACTCCTGGGCTCAAGCAACCCACCCACCTCAGCTTCTTCCCAAAGTGCTGGGATTACAAGTGTGAGCCACTGCACCCGGCTAGATTAATTCTTAATTGTAAAAGAAGATAGAAACTAATGGCAAAACATGCTTTTTATGTGTGTGTGTAAGAGTGCAAGATAGAATGTGACTTGCTTACTGTCTACCTCATAATACTAATAATCAAGGCTTACATGTAGATATACATTCATATATATTATACATAATAAAGACATGTACGCACATAAAAGAGCCTAGATCACTCCTTTTATAACACTGAGCTTGTTTTTCTCCATTGATGCGTTGAAGTTTTTTTTCATATTCTCCTCCTCTGTCTTCCCAGTGTTTTGGAATTTCCTGGGCATTTTTCCTACCCTTCCTTTTCTTGCCCTTCGCTGGGTGTCACTTCCTCCCCACGCCACTGAATGCCATTTCCTTTCCTCTCGGTGCTGCTTCTCCCTCCCAGCTCCCCAGTTAAAGCTCTTTTTTCATGTATGACTGCTGGAGGGGTAGCGCATCAGAACTGGAGTCAATTTAGAAGCGGTGTCCCTGCAAGAATTCAGAATTCATATGTCCTCCTGAAGATGCTTTGGAAGTTAACACAAGATTCAGAAATTAATTTTTATATCCTCGGAGGAGAATAAATCTATGCTTGTCAGTTTTTTAGGAGATTTGTTTGGTTATGCATACACACCTTTTATAGCTCAGGAACATATATTTTTGCATGTTTGGCTTTATACTCTAAAATCTACCTTATTACTTGCTTATACTTTTTCCTCTAATTTTCATGTAATTGATTTTTCACATGGCTGCTGAAAGAGTAGGACCATTGTGTTGCAGTGAGTTAAGCCAGGGATTTTTTTGTTTACTAAAATGACTTAGGCTATAGAATCCTGAGGCGGCTCATACTAGGATAGAGTGAGCATGTGCTTTCGGGACACAGGTTCTCAGTAAATACTTGTTGTTTATTAACTGAAAGTAGCATTACCTTTGTTATTTACAAAGCTAATAATATTTGGAGAACTGTGTTATTTATAAAACTAATATTTGTTGGCCTTTTTGGGGTAGATGCTTAGATATTTTGATATTTTATGTTTACCTTGAGGAACATGTAGAACCTTCTAAATGAGAATTTCACTGTTTCATAAACTTTATGTTTAAATAACCTAGAATTACTGTAATTCACTCCTTTAATAGCTGCTTTGGGTGAAATCCCATAAAATCTGTGAAGCCAGTTATCATTAGTATACTTTTGAACTTCAAACTCTTATGGTAATATGTAATAAGTTCATTATCCACCTTTTGTTTTTGGCCAGAAAACAAAGGTAATTAATCACTATAACTACAAATGACCTTTTTTTTTTTTTTTTTTTTTTTTTGATATAAAGTGCTTTCCAGAGGAGAAAAGACTTGAATTCCCTAGCACACTGAATTAAGTCACTCAGTGGCAAATTCATAATGACCAAGGGTGGTCATGCAAAGAGACGTCACCTGCTATACAGCTCGGCTTCAAAACACTGAGCCCTAACGGCAGGATGCTGGGTGGTAGTGATGGCACAGAGAGACCGGCTTGGGTGCAGCTGATTGGGGTGCTTTTTGAGCAAAAGCATCTTGTGGCCCTTGAGGCAAAGACACAAAGCTGTAAGGAGTGACAGACTCTGGGAGCAGCAGGCACCACACAAAAACAAAAGGATGGGAGCTCTGCTTGGGTGCAGCCCACGGGAGGGTCAGCGGGTCACACTTTGGTCTTTAGAGTCATATGGTTACCAGCGACAGCCGGGTTCTCTTCAGCTCCAGAAGGGCAGCACTAGACCCTGCACCATGCTAATGCACACCCACGGCTGCCAGGAAGCCAGAAGCTGCTCTGAACACATGGTGCTTTCCATCCACAGCACAGGCATGAAATCTGGAGTTGTCCATCTTAAGCAATACTGATATTAGCATAAAATCCTGTGTGGGGAAGCAGAAGTTGACTAGAAAGGGTTTGCTTGTGGCACCCACATTGAACGTGTTAGCTATCTAGACTATCATGTGTTTCATTTTTGTCAATCCCCCGGCTCAATAGGTGTCTTCATTTGGATAAGATTGATTATTATACTCATCGCATTATTTCATAGGGTAAGGGACATATGTGTTGGATTGATAATCCTGATGCTACCAATGAATTAAGTTTTCTGAACCAAAATATGGTTCCCAAAGCAGCAACATCAGCACCCCCTGAGAAGTTGCTGGAAATTCAGATTCTCAGGCTTTCCCCCAAACTTACTAAATCAGAAACTCCGGGATATCCCTCCATCTGTGTTTTAGCAAGTCCTCTGGTGATTCTGATGTCTCTGTGGTTTGAGACCACTGCCATAGAGCAGGGCTGTCTAATAGAATGTTCTGTGGTGATGGAAATGGTCAGTATCCCTGCCATGCAGTAGTGGAACCACTAGACACCACATGTGGCTGTTGAGCTCTTGAAATGTGGCTGCTGTGACCAAACAATAGCATTCGTCATTTTATTTAATTTTGATTAATCTGGGTTTAAATTCAAATAGCTGCATATAGCTAGTGGCTGTCCATCAGATAGCCCAGCCCCAGAACACACCCTGCTAATTATTATTGTGTAACTCCTAAAATGCTTAAGCTGTTGGTTGTGGAATTATTAATTTTAGATCATAGAACAGAATCTTCCTTACTCAATTCAACAGAATTGAAATGCAATTGTTATAACTTAAGTAGTTGATTTTGATTCTTCATGTGGAGGGGAGATAGTTTGCAGGCTGCTGGCCAGTTGAGGGAAGCCTGTTCTTGAGCTGATTGATTGTTGATTTTGTGAATGTGCATCTACTGCAGTGCCGGGTGGCTCATGCTTGTTGCAGATGTAACCAATGGCCGTAGATACATGTCCTTTTAGGAGTAAAGCTGTTGCTCAGGAAGGGGCTGTGTCAGTCTACAAACCAGATGGACTCTGGTTTCTCCAGCCTGTCCAGCAAAGTGGAGGTGCTTCCAGCCAAAGAGAAGTTAATGAGCCCTGCAGGCACTTTGGTCTGACTGCACGCAAGCAGGTTGGTTTTCCAGCTTCCTGGGGCACCCCTGGAGGAAGCAAATGGGATGGGAAGTAAACCTGACTGATACGAGATATCACACTTTTTCAGGCTGGGCTCCAGGCCCCTGTTCATGTTTTTAGTTACCTGGATAGTCTTGGTATCAGAGTTTACATGAACCATGGCCAAGCTTATCGCCCATACAAATGTTTGTAGAATGATTGAATAGCAAACGAGATAGATGAATTACAGCCTATGGAAAGTCCTTCTGCTGCCAATTTATAGTTTGTGCTTTTGAGATAAAGATGTCTTTGGCTTTTACATTTGTATTTTCAAGTGTGTATACACACACACACACACACATATACATACACACACTAGGGAAGGAGGAACCTTTCAGGTCCCCAGTGGTTGATTTTCACCTTTGATCTGCATACTCGTATTCATAGCATGCTACTGAGTTGACTTTTTTATTTCTATATAATAACAGTATATCAATCTGTTGCTAATCTGATGTAATCTTTGTGTGTGTGTATGTGTATGTATGTGTATGTGTCTATATGTATGTGTGTTGTTGATCAAGATACATTACTCCAGAGGCCAAAATCAGAAACTAGGGAGGTCGAATATTTCATTATTTAAAATTGAGCTAATATAATGCAATGTTAAGAGGACAGCTCTTCAGATACTGGGTTATTTAAACAGCTTCAATGTACATCACCCAGGAAGGGATCTGGAGGTTGCTGTCTTTCTTCTGGTGGCAATGCAAGAAAACCAAAAGAAAAAAAACAATTGCACTTAAAATATCCTATATGACAACTATAAGTTTGTATGCTTCGTAATATTCAATTTTATAGGCTGCTATGGTACACAAATTCTCTTTTGTGCATTTTTGCTCTGTTTCCCTCTTCATTGTCCATCTGAAACAAACTATGCCAAGCACTTAGCTAACGATATAAGAAGAAGCATTTCAGCGGCCACTCAGAAGTGAGCGACTGCTTATGAAAAACCCGTAAAAAATAAGTAAGACTGATAGGTGAATTCAATGGTCCTTTTGGAGTTATATCTTTCTTTGCTTTGAAGAAAAACAAAATGTGCTGCTGCCATCCCTTGCTAGGAGTTCTGTTCCCAGATTCACACTCAGTATTTATGTTTCCATGGCAGTACCACCAAACATAGCAGAACTGAAGAATTTGGAAGTGCTCAGCTTTTTAAATAACCAGATCAAGGAGCTGCCCACACAGATCAGCAGCCTTCAAAAACTCAAACACCTGAACCTTGGGTGAGTATCAGTGGAGGGGAAAGGATGGAGAGGAAGAGAGTGGAAGGGGCGTGCTGGGTAGGTCCAAGGGAGGAATTCCATTTACATCATTGCACAGAAGTGGATTTCTAATTGCTTTTTGTGTTTTGGGCTTTAAAAAAAGTTTTATTGTTTTAATATATCCTTTTGGTGGCCTACATTAGTGAATATTTGAGAGCTAATTGAGAAGCTAATAGTTGGCATAATAAGGAAGTTACATTTTTACTGTATTTTGTGTCCAATAAAATTTTATCTCAGTTCTGTTGACCAAGAAGGGACTTATTTGCATAGCATGAACTGGCAGACAAGTTGTAATATGGTTGATTTTGTTTCTCCCTGTGTTAAATAGGAATGGTTTACAAAGCACCTTCATGTCATGGAGGGAAGAATATATTCCCTAATGTTGCTTCATTCATTTTTGCAATTCTTCTCTGTAGTTGAAAGGTGACAATTCTGTCTTTATGCAAAGGTGAAGAGAGGAGTTTTGATTCAGCTGAGGTTGCAGAACCAGGTAGCAGTAAATAATAATAATGATCATCTGTCTTCATGTATTGCTTTGCAGCACTTGATCCTCTCAACATTTGTGAGGTAGGGAGGGAAGGTTTTAGTGCTTTCATTTTATACAGAGGAAGCCAAGCCTTTTCAAAGGGACTAAGGGACTGGGTTCTGGTCACCCCGAGGTTAGTGGCCAAACTGGGAAGAGAACCTCATAGGTTATGGGTCTAAAGGCTCCATCAGACTGCATTGACAGGGTTTGGATCTGTGTCCCCACCAAATCTCATGTGGAATTGTAATCCCCAGTGTTGGAGGTGGGGCCTGGTGGGAGGTGATTAGATCATGGGGGCGGAGCTCTCATGAATAGTTTAGCACCATCCCCTCTTGGTAGTGTTCTTATGATAGTGAGTGAATTATTGCAAGACCCCTCGTGCTATCCTTCTCCTGCCATGTAATACACAGGCTCCTGCATTGCCTTCCACCATGAGTAAAAGCTCCCTGAGGCTTCCCCACAAGCAGCGGCTGCCATGCTTCTTATACAGCTGGTAGAACCATGAGTCAGTTAAACCTCTTTTCTTGTAAGTTACCCAGCCTCAGGCATTCCTTTATAGCAATGGGAGAACAGACCAATATGTCCGTACACCCAAATCGGAACTGCAGAATCAGAATCCCATCTTCATTGGCACAGCTGTTAGATGAAACCGCCCATTCATGCTTCAGTCTCTGTGCAAAGTCGTATATTCATTAAATTTTAGCCACTAAATGCTCTGGTTAAGTTAGTGATTGATGTGGAGTGGCAATAGATGCTGGCCAGATATTTGCCTTTTTTAAAATTTATTTATGTATTTTATGAGATGGAGTCTTGCTTTGTCGCCAGGCTGGAGTGCAGTAATGTGATCTTGGCTCACTGCAACCTCTGCCTCCCAGGTTCAGGCGATTATTCTGCCTCAGCCTCTCGCGTAGCTGGGACTACAGGTGCACGCCACCATGCCCAGCTAATTTTTGTATTTTTAGTATAGGCGGGGTTTTACCATGTTGGCCAGGATGGTCTCGATGGATCTCTTGACCTCGTGATCCACCCACATGACGTCCCAAAGTGCTGAGATTACAGACGTGAGCTACCACACCCAGTCACAAATGACATATTTAAACGCTCACAGCACTGCCTGCCTGGGGCCTAGGAATTGTCGG
>NW_022320547.1:0-3080 GCF_002776525.5 Piliocolobus tephrosceles
CCGACAATTCCTAGGCCCCAGGCAGGCAGTGCTGTGAGCGTTTAAATGTGTCATTTGCAACTGGGCGTGGTAGCTCACGTCTGTAATCTCAGCACTTTGGGATGTCATGTGGGTGGATCACGAGATCAAGAGATCGATCGAAACCATCCTGGCCAACATGGTAAAACCCCGCCTATACTAAAAATACAAAAATTAGGTGGGCATGGTGGCGTGCACCTGTAGTCCCAGCTACGCGAGAGGCTGAGGCAGGACAATCGCTTGAACCTGGGAGGCAGAGGTTGCAGTGAGCCAAGATCACATTACTGCACTCCAGCCTGGCGACAAAGCAAGACTCCATCTCATAAAATACATAAATAAATTTTAAAAAAGGCAAATATCTGTCCAGCATCTATTGCCACTCCACATCAATCACTAACTTAACCAGAGCATTTAGTGGCTAAAATTTAATGAATATACGACTTTGCACAGAGACTGAAGCATGAATGGACAGTTTCATCTAACAGCTGTGCCAATGAAGATGGCATTCTGATTCTGCAGTTCCGATTTGGGTGTACGGACGTATTGGTCTGTTCTCTCATTGCTATAAAGGAATGCCTGAGGCTGGGTAACTTACAAGAAAAGAGGTTTAACTGACTCATGGTTCTACCAGCTGTATAAGAAGCATGGCAGCTGCTGCTTGTGGGGAAGCCTCAGAGAGCTTTTACTCATAGTGGAAGGCAATGCAGGAGCCTGTGTATTACATGGCAGGAGAAGGATAGCACGAGGGGTCTTGCAATAATTCACTCACTATCATAAGGACACTACCAAGAAGGGATGGTGCTAAACCATTCATGAGAGCTCCGCCCCCATGATCTAATCACCTCCCACCAGGCCCCACCTCCAACACTGGGGATTACAATTCCACATGAGATTTGGTGGGGACACAGATCCAAACCCTGTCAATGCAGTCTGATGGAGACTTTAGACCCATAACTTATGGGGTTCTCTTCCCAGTTTGGCCACTAACCTCAGGGGTGACCAGAACCCAATCCCTTAGCCCCTTTGAAAAGGCTTGGCTTCCTCTGTATAAAATGAAAGCACTAAAACCTGCCCTCCCTACCTCACAAATGTTGAGAGGATCAAGTGCTGCAAAGCAATACATGAAGACAGGTTATCATTATTATTATTTACTGCTACCTAGTTCTGCAACCTCAGTTGAATCAAAACTCTTCTCTTCACCTTTGCATAAAGAAAGACAGAGAATTGTCACCTCTCAACTACAGAGAAGAATTGCAAAAATGAATGAAGCAACATTAGGGAATATATTCTTCCCTCCGTGACATGAAGGTGCTTTGTAAACCATTCCTATTTAACACAGAGAGAAAAAAAATCAACGATATTACAACTTGTCTGCCAGTTCATGCTATGCAAATAAGTCCCTTCTTGGTCAACAGAACTGAGATAAAATTTTACTGGACACAAAATACAGTAAAAATGTAACTTCCTTATTATGCCAACTATTAGCTTCTCAATTAGCTCTCAAATATTCACTAATGTAGGCCACCGAAGGGATATATTAAAACAATAAAACTTTTTTTAAAGCCCAAAACACAAAAAGAAATTAGAAATCCACTTCTGTGCAATGATGTAAATGGAATTCCTCCCTTGGCCCTACCCAGCACACCCCTTCCACTCTCTTTCTCTCCATCCTTTCCCCTCCACTGATACTCACCCAAGGTTCAGGTGTTTGAGTTTTTGAAGGCTGCTGATCTGTGTGGGCAGCTCCTTGATCTGGTTATTTAAAAAGCTGAGCACTTCCAAATTCTTCAGTTCTGCTATGTTTGGTGGTACTGCCATGGAAACATAAATGCTGAGTGTGAATCTGGGAACAGAACTCCTAGCAAGGGATGGCAGCAGCACATTTTGTTTTTCTTCAAAGCAAAGAAAGATATAACTCCAAAAGGACCATTGAATTCACCTATCAGTCTTACTTATTTTTTACGGGTTTTTCATAAGCAGTCACTCACTTCTGAGTGGCCGCTGAAATGCTTCTTCGTATGTCATTAGCTAAGTGCTTGGCATAGTTTGTTTCAGATGGACAATGAAGAGGGAAACAGAGCAAAAATGCACAAAAAAGAATTTGTGCACCATAGCAGCCTATAAAACTGAATATTACGAAGCATACATACTTATAGTTGTCCTGCCATGCTGCATCACTGCCACTCACTGCTACAGCCTCCAGCATGCAGCAGGTGGCTCTTTCTTTCCCCCTTCCTTTTTTTTTTTTCTTCTCCAAGATGGATTCTTGCTCTGTTACCTGGGCTAGAGTGCAGTGGCGAGATCTTGGCTCACTGCAACCTCCGCCTCCTGGGTTTAAGTGATTCTCCTGCTTCAGCCTCCCAAGAAGCTGGGACTACAGGAGCACCACTGCCGGCTAATTTTTGTATGTTTAGCAGAGAAGGGGGTTTCACCATCTTGGCCAGGCTGGTCTCAAACTTGACCTCGTGATCCACTGACCTCGGCCTCCCAAAGTGCTGGGATTACAGGCATGAGTCACCATGCCCAGCCCCTTCCCCACTTCTAAGACGGGCACACACCTGCAGAACAGACAGAAACAAAAGAGCCTGGAACTGCCCGACTCCCGCTTAGCATGCTTTATATACCAAGGTTCCTGGACTACATGTTCTGATTGGATGAGAGCAAGCCCTAGGCTAACCAATCAGAACATGATAGTAAAGTCCAATCAGAATAAGCCTAGAGGTTTTCTTTCATCCAATCAGAACACTGGAGGCGACAACAGAGACTTAAGTGCAGCCGGAGCGGTAAGATGGCGGATGAGCAGCTGCCTCCGTGCTGTGCTACAGCGGGAGGAGAAGGTGGTTTCCTCTGACAGAAGCTGGAGGCCGGAGCCTGTGGCACAGTGGCTCGCCTCGCTGCGGCTGGTGGCTGCAACAGAGACGGCACAGCTGCCGGAGTGGTAGAAAGGTGGCCGTGGTAGGTGAGTATCCTCAACTGCACTGCCCACGGTGTGGGGGCGCTATTCCGGGCATCACTGCCTGCAGCTGGGAGCGAGTTGGGGTGCTATCCAGGGCTGCGGTGCC
>NW_022320548.1:0-3080 GCF_002776525.5 Piliocolobus tephrosceles
GGCACCGCAGCCCTGGATAGCACCCCAACTCGCTCCCAGCTGCAGGCAGTGATGCCCGGAATAGCGCCCCCACACCGTGGGCAGTGCAGTTGAGGATACTCACCTACCACGGCCACCTTTCTACCACTCCGGCAGCTGTGCCGTCTCTGTTGCAGCCACCAGCCGCAGCGAGGCGAGCCACTGTGCCACAGGCTCCGGCCTCCAGCTTCTGTCAGAGGAAACCACCTTCTCCTCCCGCTGTAGCACAGCACGGAGGCAGCTGCTCATCCGCCATCTTACCGCTCCGGCTGCACTTAAGTCTCTGTTGTCGCCTCCAGTGTTCTGATTGGATGAAAGAAAACCTCTAGGCTTATTCTGATTGGACTTTACTATCATGTTCTGATTGGTTAGCCTAGGGCTTGCTCTCATCCAATCAGAACATGTAGTCCAGGAACCTTGGTATATAAAGCATGCTAAGCGGGAGTCGGGCAGTTCCAGGCTCTTTTGTTTCTGTCTGTTCTGCAGGTGTGTGCCCGTCTTAGAAGTGGGGAAGGGGCTGGGCATGGTGACTCATGCCTGTAATCCCAGCACTTTGGGAGGCCGAGGTCAGTGGATCACGAGGTCAAGTTTGAGACCAGCCTGGCCAAGATGGTGAAACCCCCTTCTCTGCTAAACATACAAAAATTAGCCGGCAGTGGTGCTCCTGTAGTCCCAGCTTCTTGGGAGGCTGAAGCAGGAGAATCACTTAAACCCAGGAGGCGGAGGTTGCAGTGAGCCAAGATCTCGCCACTGCACTCTAGCCCAGGTAACAGAGCAAGAATCCATCTTGGAGAAGAAAAAAAAAAAAGGAAGGGGGAAAGAAAGAGCCACCTGCTGCATGCTGGAGGCTGTAGCAGTGAGTGGCAGTGATGCAGCATGGCAGGACAACTATAAGTATGTATGCTTCGTAATATTCAGTTTTATAGGCTGCTATGGTGCACAAATTCTTTTTTGTGCATTTTTGCTCTGTTTCCCTCTTCATTGTCCATCTGAAACAAACTATGCCAAGCACTTAGCTAATGACATACGAAGAAGCATTTCAGCGGCCACTCAGAAGTGAGTGACTGCTTATGAAAAACCCGTAAAAAATAAGTAAGACTGATAGGTGAATTCAATGGTCCTTTTGGAGTTATATCTTTCTTTGCTTTGAAGAAAAACAAAATGTGCTGCTGCCATCCCTTGCTAGGAGTTCTGTTCCCAGATTCACACTCAGCATTTATGTTTCCATGGCAGTACCACCAAACATAGCAGAACTGAAGAATTTGGAAGTGCTCAGCTTTTTAAATAACCAGATCAAGGAGCTGCCCACACAGATCAGCAGCCTTCAAAAACTCAAACACCTGAACCTTGGGTGAGTATCAGTGGAGGGGAAAGGATGGAGAGAAAGAGAGTGGAAGGGGTGTGCTGGGTAGGGCCAAGGGAGGAATTCCATTTACATCATTGCACAGAAGTGGATTTCTAATTTCTTTTTGTGTTTTGGGCTTTAAAAAAAGTTTTATTGTTTTAATATATCCCTTCGGTGGCCTACATTAGTGAATATTTGAGAGCTAATTGAGAAGCTAATAGTTGGCATAATAAGGAAGTTACATTTTTACTGTATTTTGTGTCCAGTAAAATTTTATCTCAGTTCTGTTGACCAAGAAGGGACTTATTTGCATAGCATGAACTGGCAGACAAGTTGTAATATCGTTGATTTTTTTTCTCTCTGTGTTAAATAGGAATGGTTTACAAAGCACCTTCATGTCACGGAGGGAAGAATATATTCCCTAATGTTGCTTCATTCATTTTTGCAATTCTTCTCTGTAGTTGAGAGGTGACAATTCTCTGTCTTTCTTTATGCAAAGGTGAAGAGAAGAGTTTTGATTCAACTGAGGTTGCAGAACTAGGTAGCAGTAAATAATAATAATGATAACCTGTCTTCATGTATTGCTTTGCAGCACTTGATCCTCTCAACATTTGTGAGGTAGGGAGGGCAGGTTTTAGTGCTTTCATTTTATACAGAGGAAGCCAAGCCTTTTCAAAGGGGCTAAGGGATTGGGTTCTGGTCACCCCTGAGGTTAGTGGCCAAACTGGGAAGAGAACCCCATAAGTTATGGGTCTAAAGTCTCCATCAGACTGCATTGACAGGGTTTGGATCTGTGTCCCCACCAAATCTCATGTGGAATTGTAATCCCCAGTGTTGGAGGTGGGGCCTGGTGGGAGGTGATTAGATCATGGGGGCGGAGCTCTCATGAATGGTTTAGCACCATCCCTTCTTGGTAGTGTCCTTATGATAGTGAGTGAATTATTGCAAGACCCCTCGTGCTATCCTTCTCCTGCCATGTAATACACAGGCTCCTGCATTGCCTTCCACTATGAGTAAAAGCTCTCTGAGGCTTCCCCACAAGCAGCAGCTGCCATGCTTCTTATACAGCTGGTAGAACCATGAGTCAGTTAAACCTCTTTTCTTGTAAGTTACCCAGCCTCAGGCATTCCTTTATAGCAATGAGAGAACAGACCAATACGTCCGTACACCCAAATCGGAACTGCAGAATCAGAATGCCATCTTCATTGGCACAGCTGTTAGATGAAACTGTCCATTCATGCTTCAGTCTCTGTGCAAAGTCGTATATTCATTAAATTTTAGCCACTAAATGCTCTGGTTAAGTTAGTGATTGATGTGGAGTGGCAATAGATGCTGGACAGATATTTGCCTTTTTTAAAATTTATTTATGTATTTTATGAGATGGAGTCTTGCTTTGTCGCCAGGCTGGAGTGCAGTAATGTGATCTTGGCTCACTGCAACCTCTGCCTCCCAGGTTCAAGCGATTGTCCTGCCTCAGCCTCTCGCGTAGCTGGGACTACAGGTGCACGCCACCATGCCCACCTAATTTTTGTATTTTTAGTATAGGCGGGGTTTTACCATGTTGGCCAGGATGGTTTCGATCGATCTCTTGATCTCGTGATCCACCCACATGACATCCCAAAGTGCTGAGATTACAGACGTGAGCTACCACGCCCAGTTGCAAATGACACATTTAAACGCTCACAGCACTGCCTGCCTGGGGCCTAGGAATTGTCGG
>NW_022320549.1:0-1094 GCF_002776525.5 Piliocolobus tephrosceles
GTGAGATGGTATCTCATTGTGGTTTTGATTTGCATTTCTCTGATGGCCAGTGATGATGAGCATTTTTTCATGTGTCTGTTGGCTGTATGAATGTCTTCTTTTGAGAAATGTCTGTTCATATCCTTTCCCCACTTTTGGATGGGGTTGTTTGTTTTTTTCTTGTATATTTGTTTGAGTTCTTTGTAGATTCTGGAAATTAGCCCTTTGTCAGATGAGTAGATTGCAAAAATTTTCTCCCATTCTGTAGGTTGCCTGTTCACTCTGATGGTAGTTTCTTTTGCTGTGCAGAAGCTCTTTAGTTTAATGAGATCCCATTTGTCAATTTTGGCTTTTGCTGCCGTTGCTTTTGGTGTTTTAGACATGAAGTCCTTGCCCATGCCTATGTCCTGAATGGTACTACCTAGATTTTCTTCTAGGGTTTTTATGGTATTAGGTCTAACATTTAAGTCTCTAATCCATCTTGAATTAATTTTCATATAAGGAGTAAGGAAAGGATCCAGTTTCAGCTTTCTACTTATGGCTAGCCAATTTTCCCAGCACCATTTATTAAATAGGGAATCCTTTCCCCATTTCTTGTTTTTCTCAGGTTTGTCAAAGATCAGATGACTGTAGATGTGTGGTGTTATTTCTGAAGACTCTATTTTGTTCCATTGATCTATATCTCTGTTTTGGTACCAGTACCATGCTGTTTTGATTAATGTAGCCTTGTAGTATAGTTTGAAGTCAGGTAGCATGATGCCTCCAGCTTTGTTCTTTTGACTTAGGCAATGTGGGCTCTTTTTTGGTTCCATATGAACTTTAAAGCAGTTTTTTCCAATTCTGTGAAGAAACTCATTGGTAGCTTGATGGGGATGGCATTGAATCTATAAATTACCTTGGGCAGTATGGCCATTTTCACGATATTGATTCTTCCTATCCATGAGCATGGTATGTTCTTCCATTTGTTTGTGTCCTCTTTGATTTCACTGAGCAGTGGTTTGTAGTTCTCCTTGAAGAGATCCTTTACATCCCTTGTAAGTTGGATTCCTAGGTATTTTATTCTCTTTGAAGCAATTGTGAATGGAAGTTCATTCCTGATTTGGCTCTCTGCTTGT
>NW_022320550.1:0-1094 GCF_002776525.5 Piliocolobus tephrosceles
ACAAGCAGAGAGCCAAATCAGGAATGAACTTCCATTCACAATTGCTTCAAAGAGAATAAAATACCTAGGAATCCAACTTACAAGGGATGTAAAGGATCTCTTCAAGGAGAACTACAAACCACTGCTCAGTGAAATCAAAGAGGACACAAACAAATGGAAGAACATACCATGCTCATGGATAGGAAGAATCAATATCGTGAAAATGGCCATACTGCCCAAGGTAATTTATAGATTCAATGCCATCCCCATCAAGCTACCAATGAGTTTCTTCACAGAATTGGAAAAAACTGCTTTAAAGTTCATATGGAACCAAAAAAGAGCCCACATTGCCTAAGTCAAAAGAACAAAGCTGGAGGCATCATGCTACCTGACTTCAAACTATACTACAAGGCTACATTAATCAAAACAGCATGGTACTGGTACCAAAACAGAGATATAGATCAATGGAACAAAATAGAGTCTTCAGAAATAACACCACACATCTACAGTCATCTGATCTTTGACAAACCTGAGAAAAACAAGAAATGGGGAAAGGATTCCCTATTTAATAAATGGTGCTGGGAAAATTGGCTAGCCATAAGTAGAAAGCTGAAACTGGATCCTTTCCTTACTCCTTATATGAAAATTAATTCAAGATGGATTAGAGACTTAAATGTTAGACCTAATACCATAAAAACCCTAGAAGAAAATCTAGGTAGTACCATTCAGGACATAGGCATGGGCAAGGACTTCATGTCTAAAACACCAAAAGCAACGGCAGCAAAAGCCAAAATTGACAAATGGGATCTAATTAAACTAAAGAGCTTCTGCACAGCAAAAGAAACTACCATCAGAGTGAACAGGCAACCTACAGAATGGGAGAAAATTTTTGCAATCTACTCATCTGACAAAGGGCTAATTTCCAGAATCTACAAAGAACTCAAACAAATATACAAGAAAAAAACAAACAACCCCATCCAAAAGTGGGGAAAGGATATGAACAGACATTTCTCAAAAGAAGACATTCATACAGCCAACAGACACATGAAAAAATGCTCATCATCACTGGCCATCAGAGAAATGCAAATCAAAACCACAATGAGATACCATCTCAC
>NW_022320551.1:0-12879 GCF_002776525.5 Piliocolobus tephrosceles
TGCTTGTGATTTTTGCACATTAGATTTTGAATCTTGAGACTTTGCTGAAGTTGCTTATCAGTTTAAGGAGATTTTGGGCTGAGATGATGGGGTGTTCTAAATATATAATCATGTCATCTGCAAACAGGGACAATTTGACTTATTTTCCTAGCTGAATACCCTTGATTTCTTTCTCTTGCCTGATTGCCCTGGCCAGAACTTCCAACACTATGTTGAATAGGAGTGGTGAGAGAGGACATCCCTGTCTTGTGCCACTTTTCAAAGGGAATGCTTCCAGTTTTTGCCCATTCAGTATGATATTGGCTGTGGGTTTGTCATAAATAGCTCTTACTATTTTGAGATACGTTCCATCAATACCAAATTTATTGAGAGTTTTTAGCATGAAGGGCTGTTGAATTTTGTCAAAGGCCTTTTCTGCGTCTATTGAGATAATCATGTGGTTTTTCTCTTTGGTTCTGTTCATATGCTGGATTATGTTTATTGATTTGCATATGTTGAACCAGCCTTGCATCCCAGGGAGGAAGCCCACTTGATCATGGTGGATAAGCTTTTTGATGTGCTGCTGGATTCGATTTGCCAGTATTTTATTGAGGATTTTTGCATCAATGTTCATCAGGGATATTGGTCTAAAATTCTCTTTTTTTGTTGTGTGTCTGCCAGGCTTTGGTATCAGGATGATGCTGGCCTCATAAAATGAGTTAGGGAGGATTCCCTCTTTTTCTATTGATTGGAATAGTTTCAGAAGGAATGGTACCAGCTCCTCCTTGTACCTCTGGTAGAATTCAGCTGTGAATCCATCTGGTCCTGGGCTTTTTTTGATTGGTAGAAAATCTAGAAGAAATGGATAATTTCCTGGACACGTACACTCTTCCAAGACTAAACCAGGAAGAAGTTGAATCCCTGAATAGAGCAATAGCAGGCTCTGAAATTGAGGCAATAATTAACATAATGTACTTCTTTATTTTCACCCATACACAAGGTTAGGAAGTAAGAAGAGAGGGGCTAATGAACAGTGAGGATGAACATGTGTGTGCATCTCTTATCTCTCTTTCTATGTCTATCTGTCTATCTTATCTTTCTATCATCTATCTATCTATCTATCTATCAATTATCTATCCATAATCAGATTCACCTGGGAGCTTGTTAGAAATGCAGAATCTTGTGTATAGATGACACACATGCGAGAGAGTGCATGTGCTATGGATATCTCTACATATCAAGAGATGGAGGGAGAAACTTTTAAAAAACAAGAGAGGAGAGAGGAGAACAAGAGCTGTTGTTACCTGGAGGAAATAAAATTAAATATTAGGCTGGAAGCTCTGCTTTCAACCATGAGATTTGCTATTTCTCTGACCGGAGAAGGCCCCCTTAGAAAACATGCTGTCTTCATCACAGTGCTCTGTTTTCCCATTTGTGAAAGTGAAAATAAAAAGCTCCACTAAGGAAGATGTTCTCTAAACTTATTTAACAATCTTCCAATGCAGAATCAGGTACATCCTTACACAACTGAATCTCATATTGGCAGCATATCTTCACACATCAAATCTAAGACCTTGCAGGAAATTCAGACAGTATGTTCATTAGGAAGACAAAATAGTGACGTTGAAAAGAAACCAGACTTGCTCACCTCAAAGTGTGAATCAAACCGTGCAGGTGTGGGGGTCAAAAATATCTCCAAAGCCTGGCTTGATTTTCCTCAGGAGGGGAGGCTGTCATTCATTTCCTACCATGAATAGTTTGGGTGAAGCTGGGAAACTTTTCTTGCATTAACTCATTGTTTGCTTTCCTAATCTTTCTATTTTGTTGTTGTCAAAAGGCAGAGATGCTGAAAGACAATACATTCTAAACTAAATGCTGGCTTCCTCAGCTAAGTCAAGTCCTATCACCCAGGTCAAGGACTATCTGAGTCAATGGCACACCATTCTGTATAGTCAAATTTAAATGGCGAGTCAGTTCACATAATCCAAATTCATGTCAATGGCATAGGAACTATTTAAAAGTATCTTGCTATCATCTGTTTCTTAAAACTGATTAGCAGCAAATTACTGGAGACCATTCTATCAATGCATCAATATATCTTGATGCACTAGTGATTTTGGAGGGAGTTGTTTTTCCTCATATTTAGCTGCTTATCAGGTACTTTTTGATCCATACATATTTATTTTCAAGCACCATTTAGAAAATATTAACTAGAGTTGCTGCATCCACAGAAATTTAAAGCCACTTATTTTGTTTCCAATTAACAAATGTATTTCAAAGGTGGTGAAAGCTGATTAAAAAAACCTTGCCAGCCGCTTTATAATACAAAATAATTTATCACAAATGAAATTCAAAATTTAAAAATAGACTGTTTGCCAAGCATGTAATAGTTAATACAACCTTGGTTTTCTTTCTAAAAAGCATTTGTTTAATCTTTGATGTATTTTACACACTGAATTCCAACTTAAAAATAATTTATATAATGCTGAGTAATTCCATTGAGCTGAGTGTATCAAATTACTATTTCCCAACATTTATCAGGAACTTGTGTATCACAGGGGCTATTTTATGTAATTTTATGTAGGCTTCATAAACACTATGATGTAGACATCATTATATTATTATATCCATTTTATGGATGAGAAGACTGACATGAAATTAAATAAATTGTCCTAAAATTGCCTGGCTACTAAGAGCTGTGATTGGAATGCACACCCAGTTCAGTGTAGTTACACAGCCAGTGTATGTTCAACAATTCCATTCTAAGAATTAGAAAACTGTGGAATCAAAGAAATACTCCTTGGATAGTATTTTTGTATCCCATGTAAGCCTGGTTCATTCTGGGTTGAAGTTAAAAAAAAAAAAAAAAACTATTAATATAAGCAGTAGAATAAAAATGTGGGAATCCAGGAGAAGTGGGAAAGAAAGGTAGAGAAGAAAGTCAGATAGTGTCTTAGTGGGGTTATGTTTACGGGGATAGATGATATTCTGAGTCCTTGTTTGAATAGCAAGTGCGGTCCAGGAGTCAGTAGCATCAGATTCAACTGGGAACTTGTTAGAAATGCAGAATCTCATCCCCGCTTCAGACCTACCCAGTTAGAATCTGCATTTTCACCAGATCACCAGGTGATTAATGTACACATTAAATTTTGAGAAGCACTAGTCTAGGTGGCTGATTTACTGAATAGAAGCTGAGTTGGTATTTTTACTTACTTTGGAGAGCTTGAATTGACCTGCAGTGCTGTATATAAACCTGGGGCTCAGTACTCTAATGAAGAAGGAGACTGCTAGGAGGGGTTGCCATGGGATTTAGAGTGGCTAAGGCACCAGCAATCTTTCTAGCCAGACTCAGGGGAAATCACATCAGAATAGCAGAGACTTGGCAAGCTGCCAACATTATCACAATAGCTTCTTTATCTTTCTTTTTCTCTTTCTGTCTAGACCTGTGTCTCATGCCCATATATGCTTTCGCTTCAGCTCCAGTCTGGGCATGAAGGGAACACAGTTGGATGATGTCAAAAGAGCGAATGCACAAGAATAGAATAAACTGGCAAGAGAAATTTTAAAAATAAGCAAACTTGGTGAAGCGGTGAACAAGTGTCTCAGAAAGGAAGAGAGAGAGAGATGGAAGGATAGAGAGAGAGATAGAGAGAGAATATGCATGGGTCAAAATTTAAGAGAATTACCAAGACCCCTGAGAATTGATATCTGTTTAGAATCTAAATTTAATACCTAGTTTTGTCGCTCAAGCCATGAGGTTACTTTTCATCTGAGCAGATAATTTTTATACCATCAAGAGAAAGAAAAGACTCAGCTCGAGTAAATCTTTACTAGTAAAAGATTTCTAATATATTAATAACTTTTATCGAATTAAAAGGGTGTGACATTAAATTATAACCTTAACTGTCATAATAATATGGCATAATAGCATAATTTTGATTAAATTATTATCACTATTACATCTGTCACGGATGAATCTCCTAGATAGATGAAAAAATCTAGCATGTTCATTATTTTACCTTCCCAGCAAGTGTCCTACAGTGGTGTCACAAATTCACATAATGTCATTGAGAGCTGGATTTTCTGTTAGAAATTCAGTTACACTGAAGTATGTGAAAACCCACAGATGGCAGAGTAGAAATCCTACTGAATATACATTTGATGAGATTACGTGTCTCATTTATTCCAGCCACAAATGAAATATTTTGCACTTATGAACTGTGCCACAGTCAAACTTGTTTTGGTGGCAATGTGTGAATAATGATGAACTGGGTTGAAAACTTTAAAGCTTAGCGAAGCCTTGCCCTTTTTACTCTGTGAACACAGAGACTCTACTGTCCCTTGAAGCACACTGCTCTTGATGAAATACTGTCTCTTTTCCTTTTTCCTTTTAAGTTTAAAGAATACATGTTAAAATCAAATATATGCCAAGGTCATCATTAATGATTTAAAGAAAGGAAAGAAAAGAAGGCTTACACTTATATAGCATATACACAGAGGAAAAATTAATTCTACATGTGTTATATTTCATTTAATCCTTAAAATAATTTTTAAACTATGTATTATTATGATGATTTGGAGATGAGGAATTCCAGCTGAGAACAATTAAATGATTTGCTCAATGTCACACAGCACAATACCACTTATTAGTGACAAATCAAGGTAATACTTCACCTAGAATTTAGATGTTCAGTATATTTTTAAAACTTTCATTCATTTACAAAACATTTATTGACTACCAATTCTGTTCTAAGTATTGTACTACATACTAGTGTACAATAATGAGCAAAGAGAGACAATATTTGTTATTTCTTGAAGCTTATTGTCTAACGAAAGGAGGGAAAGATGTGGGTTCAGGAAATCAATTAGATACTCACTTAGGAATGAAAAATGGAAAACCAAGTAATTCTCTAAAGGATAGCTCAAGCCAGAGGATGCTCATGTAGACCTGAAGTCATCAATATCTCCCCTCAAAATAAGCCTCTACCTTTATGAAATAGAAGGTGAGTATGTGTGTGTGAAAAGGGTGTGGGAACCGGGTGACAGGATGTTTTTAAACCATGGGAGCAGCATAGCATGTCAGTACAACAGGGAGCTTGACATTTTTGAATTAAAATGTGATCAGGCCGGGTGTGGGCTCACGCCTGTAATCCTAGCACTTTGGGAGGCTGAGGCAGGCAGATCACTTGAGATGAGGAGTTTGAGACCAGCCTAGCCAACATGGCGAAACCCCGTCTCTACTAAAAATACAAAAAATTAGCCTGGCGTGGTGGCGGGCACGTGTAGTTTCAGCTACTCAGGAGGCTGAAGTATGAGAGTCGCTAGAACCAGGGAGGTGGAGGTTGCAGTGAGACAAGATCACACCACTGCATTCCAGCCTGGGCCACAGAGCGAGACTCTGCCTAACCAAACAAACAAGCAACCAAAAAAATCATGATCAGTGTGGCTGAAGCATAAAAGGTAAGAGGAGGAGTAGAGTGAGGACAAGCAGGAAGGAGGAAGAAACTTTTGTATGCATGGCCTTCCAAGCTTGTGAAAGGTCAGAGGCAGTGGGAATCCCCTGAAGAGCTCCATATGGAGTTAGGAGTTGGATTAAAATGATAAGATTTGCATTTTGAAAACTCACTGACATGTGTAGAATGAATAGAAGGGTATGTAGTGGTGGAAATCAAGAAAAATGAGATTTGAGACAAAGTTGGATTATGACTTTTAGATTTCTAAAACTCATTTGATTTTTAAAATTTTAATTAAACAAATTTTTAACTACAATTAAAGTTTTAAGTTTTAACTTTTTAATGTTGGCATTACCACCATATTCATAAATAACATTTATATCCCACGATTTCTTGAATTATTAATTTCTGGTGTTGACTTGCTGCTATGGTTTCTGAACATTTTGTGTCTTCTATTTTATTTTTCACTATTTTCAAAATATTTTAATAATATTATAATTTTGGTGTCCAGTGATTTCATTGTTACTTGAATAAGATGAAGTAAACATTCTCTGATGATTCACATAATGAATTATGATTATAGGTTTTATTTTGTGTAATTTTTTGCTTTCTATAAGGAACTATTTTTGTTTTTCATTTCCCTAGATTTCTATAGACGTACTTTTATAATTTGACAAATGTTTCCATGCATATCTTTAGTTTTCTTCCAAATTCTCAAATACATCAAATGATCCAGTAGTTCAATTTCCCCTCCCTCCATCAAGGACCTTCCCAGTGTTAGACCTCCATTTCCTCATCCCACTTGTACTGCTTGCGCTCTAGGACAGCTGCTTAGATGTTGAGGTGGGGTCTTTCTATTACTCCATGGAATTGCTTTCTCTTCTCTCCTCTGGGAAGTCCCATGCCATTCTGACTTCTCCATATCATATGCACTACTTTTTCCCCCTCTTTGGAAGCTTTTAGTATCTCATCTGATTGCTGCTATTTTGAAACTCTATAATTATGAAACTATCTGTTTTAAAAGTGTTATTATATATAGTTTTGAGTAAATTGCAGATGTTTTTAATGTATAGGTTCAAATTTCCCTAATATCATTTTTTAATAACTCTCTCTTCTGTTCCCTCTGACCTCTTCGTTTAGACTGCTATTAAGTGAATGTTCCTCAGGAGCTCAACATTAAACCTTCATTTATTTATCTAACTGAGTCTCTCATTGTCTTATCTTTTCACTTCTATTTTCTATATGTCTTAATTTTTGTTCTTTTGTGAGAGAGTTCCTGATTTTTAAAATCTTATCCTTGATATTAATTTGATTACTGTGTTGTTGACTTCAAGAATCTTTTTCATTTTCTCTGATTTCCTTTGATTTATACATCCTTCTATTTTATTGGATACAATATCTTGTTATGTCTTTATATCTCAGAGAAAATAAGAGAGTTTTAATTAAAGTAGTGTCTGTTATCTCTGTGTCCCATCCCCCACTTCACTTTTGATTGTGTTTGATTCTATATTTCATATTAAAAGCTTTCCTAAATTACCTTCTAATCTGCTGACATTCATTCCTATTTGCAGAGTGAGTTACTGATTTCATGTCTGTAATGGCAGCCTAGGTGATTTGAATTAACCCTTATATTAAGAACAGCTATAAAAAGGGACATTTCAAACTAATAGAAGTTTAAATTGCAAGGAATTAGAATAATTCCTAATTTATATTAACATAATCACACTACTTAATATATTAAAAATTACAATAATTAGAAGAAAAATAGACTAGTCAAAAATCATAGGAAAAAGAATTTATCACCTCTATAAGTAACAATAGAAAAGGCAGAGAAAAAATCAGGAATATTGATTTTGGAAGAATATAGATTTTTACCAGTATACAGAAGAGGATTTCAATAGCATGATTACAATTGGTTATATATATAATTTAAATAGCATCATTAAATTATATATGTGTATGTGTGTGTGTATATATGTGTGTATATGTGAGATATATATATATATCCTGACAGCTACAAAACACATTCTTTTCAAGTACACAAGGGATATTTACAGAAATTAACAACATACTGAGCCATAAATACAGTCTCAACAAAATTGAAATTATATAGACTATATAAGCTTATAATAATGAAATTAAGCTAGAAATTAATATAAGAGAATGACTAGAAAAATCCCCATTATTAAGAAAATAAAAAATAAAAATAGCTTTAACTGAATGATAATAAATTCAATACTAAATGGAAAATGTATCTGAAGTCCTGATTAAATAAATGTGCACAGCCTTACATTTATAAGATAAAAAAGAAGACTAAAACAAATGATATAATGCATCAAATTTAAGATGTCGACAAAAGAACAACAAATTAAACGTAAAGAAAACAGGAAGAAAGGAAGAGAAGATTACATAAATAGAAACAAATATACAATAAAGTATCGATAAACCCCAAAGTTAGTTTTTGTTTTGTTTTACAGTTAAACAAAATTAATAAATCCCTCCAAGACTAATGAAGAAAAAATTGAAAGGGGATGAAAAAAAGCTAATGTCAGGAATGACAAAGGGACATCACTCCCTAATTAAAAGGTATTTTAAACAACTTGATAAAAATAAAATAAAACATTAGGTAATGTGGACAGACGCCTTCTTCTAGCCCAAGGGCCATGATTTACTCTTTCGCCTTAAACAAGTGGGAAACCAGACAAAATCAATGACATGACCATTTGCAGACATTATAAAACAGATCATGCCAGATCATGATTCCCGAGAAAAGGAAAAACAAATTGAGCCCCATAACAAATTGAGCCCCAGCAAGCAGTTACCAGGTTGAAATGCAAGGAGAGGGAATTCAAATGGCCACTGAATTGATATGGCAGAGATTGAATTTGAGGAGGTCGAAGTGGCTAGAATTTGTGTGGCTGAGTACAGTGAGTAGGAATCTGCACAGATAGCGATATCCAGAGAGATGCAGAGGCATTCTCTCAAGTCTTTGGCTGAGTACTGATTGGCACGTGTGTGAGAGGAGACAATATGAATAGGGGAAAGATCTGACAGAAAGGAGGAGAGAGAATCCTTTCTAGAGTTCATACTGGATTGGGAATTGTTTATGTTCCCACTGCCCTGAGTGCAAAGAACAAATGAGATGCCAGAAAGGAATCTGGTATTATTTAAACAAATGTAACATAATCAAAAGCTAAAAGGTAAAACTGGCAGTATTTGGGATCCGATTAAAAATTACCAGGCTTGCCAAGAAGCTGGGAATAAAATGAGTCATAACCAAGAGAAGAAACAACCAATAGAACACACCCAGAAATTACTGATAGTGGGATTAGCAGAGAAAAACAGTAATACAGATATAAATATGTCCATGTGTTCAAGACATATAAGAAAATATGAACACATTGTGGTGAGAAAGAGAAGATTTAAGAAAGACTGAAATTAAGCATCTAGAGTTGAAAAAGTATAACACAGATTAAAAATATGCTGGGTGAAATAAAAGCATATCAGACCTTAAAGGAGAAAATGTCTGTAAATATTAAGACATACTAATAGCAAATAACCAAGATGAAGTACAGAAGTTAAAAAGATATGAAAAAAAATCAACAGAGCATCAGTGACCTCTGGAATAATATTAAGTGATATGACACACATGTAATTAAAGTCCTAAGATGGGGGAGTGGGAGTATGACAGAAAAACATTTGAAAAAATAATGGCCTCGATTTTTCTAAATTTAAGGAAAACTATAAACCTACATAAATTGTATTTCTATTGCTGCTATAACAAATTACCACAAGTTCATGGTTTAAGACAATAAAAATATACATCTTACAATTCCAGAGGTCAGAAGTCCACTAAAGGTCTCACTGGGTTAAAATTAAGGCGCAGGCTCAGCTGTGTTGCTTTCTGAAAGCTCCAGAGAAGAATTAATTTTCTTGTCTTTTCTAGATGCCAGAAGCTTCCTGCATTGCGGTGGCTGGCTGAGTCTTTCTCACATGGCATCACTCTGACACTGACTCTCTTGTTTCCCTCTTTAGCTTACAAGGACCGTTGTGATTACATCAGGCCCACTTGAATAATCCAGAGTAGTCTCCTCATCTGAAGGTCATCCGATGAGCAGGTTAAATTCTATCTGCCTCCTTAATCCATCTCTGCTGTTATATAACATATTCACATGTCCTGTGGATGAAAATGGACATATTAGGGGAACACTATTCTGCCTACAAACTACATATCCAAGAAGTTGGATGAACCTATCTAAGAGTAAACATAAAGACAACCATATCAATGCACATTATAAAACAATTATTGAAAATCAATAGTGAGAACATATTAAAAGCAGCTGGAGAAGAAAATACACCTTATGTTCAGAAAAACAAAAATATACGTAAGAGCACACTTTTTAACAGAAACTCTGCAAACCAGAAGATTATGGAAAGACTTTATATCTAAAGATATAGAAAGGTTAAAAATAAAAGAATAGAAGAAGGCATACCCTGCAAACTCTAATCACAAAAGCTAGAGTGGCTACATTAATATCAGACGAAGTGTACTTCCGAACAAAGAATATTACCAGGGATAACAGGAGACACTTCATAAAGTTAAAGGGTTATCATCAATTCTTCACAAGGACATAAAGTTTTAAATGTGTATTAGCATAATAACAGACCTTTAAAATACATGAAGCAAAAACTGATCAAACTGAAAGGACAATCAATAAATACACATGTATAGTTGGAGATTTCAACACTTTCAATAATTAACAGAACAAGTGAATGAAAAATCAGGAAAGATATAGAATAACTAAATAGTACTATTACCCAATTTGACCTAATTGACATTTATAGACCACTTTATCAACTACAGCAAAATACACCTTCATTGTAATTGCGTTGAGAACGTTGGGTAAGGCAGACGATGCATTAGACAATAAAACAAGTCTTAGTAATTTTAAGAGGGTTGAAATTATGGAGGGTTGGATTTTAAAAGGGTTGGTGGTTTTTAAGGCTACCTCAAAATTACAGTAGAAATAGCAGAACAATATGCGGAAAGTACCAACATTTAGAATTTAAACAATAAGTCCCTAATAACCCAGAGGTCAAGGAAAAAATGCATGGGAAATTAGAAAATAGTTTGGACTCAGTGAAAGTATGAACATATCATATCAGAATTTCTGGGATATGAAGCAGTGCCAAAGGGAATGTTATCAAATTATATTCTTAGAAAAGTGGAAAGTTCTCAAATTAATAACTTAGCATTCACATTAAGAAAGTAGAAAAAGAAGAGTAATTTAAATGGATGAAATGATCAAATTAAGTAAAAATAGTTAATTTTAACACCATATATAAACATACACATACATATAGCTGTGTGTATATATACACATATGTGTGTGTGTGTATATATAATATGTATATTTTTTTACCAAAACTGACAGAAGAAGAAATAATGAATCTTAATAGTCCTGTCATGCTTAGAGACATTAACCTTGTAATTTCAAACCTCTTCACAAAAAAATACTGTGCAAAGATGGCTTCACAAGTGAATTCTGCCATGTAGTTTTACAATCTCTTCTGGAGAATAGAAAAACAATAAATGTCCCTTAACTCATTCTACAATCCAGGTTTAATGTTGATTTGAAAACTTGACAAGGACATTCAATAAATAAATAATACAGCCTAATCTCACTTGTAAGGATAGATGCAAAATAGCAAACACAATTATCAAAATATAGCCAGCAATAGGTATACTGAGTGGTACACCACCACCAAATTGCATTTATACAGGAATGAAAAGTTGTCTTAGTATTTAAAAGTCAGTCTATATAATTAATCACATTAACAGAAGAAAGGAGAAGTTTTTATCTGAATAGATGCAGAAAAATGATTTCAAAAAATTTAATGCCTATTCATGCTAAAAGTACATTTGGAAAATTAAGAATAGCTGAATCTAGGAAATAATATACAACTAACATCATAAGAGGAAAAACATTGACATCTTTTCAACTGAGATCATGAAGATACATAAAGTGGTCAACTTTTACAATTTCTATTCAACACTTTAACAATGGTAGCGTGTGCAGTGAGGCAAGAGAAAAAAATAAAAGCACAGTAGTAGTCTTCCTTTATTGTGTTTTTGCTTTCCACAGTTTCAGTTGCTCACAGTCAACTGTGGTCCAAAAATGCTAAAAGGAAAATTCCAGAAATACATGATCAATAAATTTTAAATTGTGCACCATTCTTAGTAGGGTGATAAAATCTCACGTTGTCCTTCTCTGTTCAGCCATGAATATGAATGATTTATTTTTCCTGAGTATCCATGCTGTGTATACTACCTGTCTGTTAGTCATCAACATCTTGTGCTGCTGATATCCAGCCATCAATATCATAATGGCTCAATGATCCAGGATCACCTGAATCAGATGATCCTCTTTTTACCATAACATCAGAAGATCAATAATAGTGTAACACTGTATCACATGTCTATGTCATTCCACTCACTTTATCTCATTACAGAGGCATTTTGTCATCTCACGTCATCACAAGAAAAGTGAATATGGTACAATAAGATATTTTGAGGAGGGGAGAGAAAGAGAGACTACAGTCATGTAGCTTTTATTGCAGTGCATTTTTCTAATTGTTCTAATTTTATTATTAGTTATTGTTAATCTCATACTGTGCCTAATTTATAAATCAAACTTTATCATAGGTATGTATATATGTATAGGGAAAACAGTAGATATAGGGTTTAGTATTAACTGCAGTTTCTGGCGCCTATTTGGGACCTTGAAACGTATGCCCCACAGATAAGCAGGAACTACTGCATTAAGGATTTTGAAGGAAAAAGTAAAATTGTCATTATTTGCTGATGATATGCTTGTATATGTAGAAAATCTGAAAGAGTTACAGATAAATTATTAGCATCAATGAATTAGTCTAGCAAGTTTTCTGGACACAGATTCAATATCCAAAAATTAACAATATTTCTCTACACAAGGAATAAACAATTCCAAAATGAAACACAGAAAGATAGTATTTATAATACACCAAATATTCAATTCATAAAAATAATTCTAAGAGAAAAGATACACAGTATTTATAGAAAAATCTATAAAATATTATTGAGAGAAATTAAAGAAGACCTAAACAAATAAAATGATATGTAATTTTTATGCATGAGAAGACTATGTTGAAGCAATTGTAGTTATTTACTGATCTACAAACGCCAGGCAATCTCAAATGATATTCCACTTACTATCTATTTAACAGAAAATACATTAATTTTAACATTTATTTGGAAATGCAAATGGTCAAAAATAGCCAAAGCATTCTTAATAAAACAAGGTAGAAGAATTTATTCTACTATTTATCAAAAATTTTTTGAATCTAGAGTAACAAACAATTTTATATTCTCTGAAGAATATAAAACAGACTAGTGGACATAATTTTC
>NW_022320551.1:12979-13402 GCF_002776525.5 Piliocolobus tephrosceles
TATACTTTAAGTTCTAGGGTACATGTGCATAACGTGCAGGTTTGTTACATATGTATACTTGTGCCATGTTGGTGTGCTGCACCCATCAACTCGTCAGCACCCATCAATTCATCATTTATATCAGGTATAACTCCCCAATGCAATCCCTCCCCCCTCCCCCCTCCCCATGATAGGCCCCAGTGTGTGATGTTCCCCTTCCCGAGTCCAAGTGAGCTCATTGTTCAGTTCCCACCTATGAGTGAGAACATGCGGTGTTTGGTTTTCTCTTCTTGTGATAGTTTGCTAAGAATGATGGTTTCCAGCTGCATCCATGTCCCTACAAAGGACGCAAACTCATCCTTTTTTATGGCTGCATAGTATTCCATGGTGTATATGTGCCACATTTTCTTAATCCAGTCTGTCACAGATGGACATTTGGGTTGA
>NW_022320552.1:0-423 GCF_002776525.5 Piliocolobus tephrosceles
TCAACCCAAATGTCCATCTGTGACAGACTGGATTAAGAAAATGTGGCACATATACACCATGGAATACTATGCAGCCATAAAAAAGGATGAGTTTGCGTCCTTTGTAGGGACATGGATGCAGCTGGAAACCATCATTCTTAGCAAACTATCACAAGAAGAGAAAACCAAACACCGCATGTTCTCACTCATAGGTGGGAACTGAACAATGAGCTCACTTGGACTCGGGAAGGGGAACATCACACACTGGGGCCTATCATGGGGAGGGGGGAGGGGGGAGGGATTGCATTGGGGAGTTATACCTGATATAAATGATGAATTGATGGGTGCTGACGAGTTGATGGGTGCAGCACACCAACATGGCACAAGTATACATATGTAACAAACCTGCACGTTATGCACATGTACCCTAGAACTTAAAGTATA
>NW_022320552.1:523-13402 GCF_002776525.5 Piliocolobus tephrosceles
GAAAATTATGTCCACTAGTCTGTTTTATATTCTTCAGAGAATATAAAATTGTTTGTTACTCTAGATTCAAAAAATTTTTGATAAATAGTAGAATAAATTCTTCTACCTTGTTTTATTAAGAATGCTTTGGCTATTTTTGACCATTTGCATTTCCAAATAAATGTTAAAATTAATGTATTTTCTGTTAAATAGATAGTAAGTGGAATATCATTTGAGATTGCCTGGCGTTTGTAGATCAGTAAATAACTACAATTGCTTCAACATAGTCTTCTCATGCATAAAAATTACATATCATTTTATTTGTTTAGGTCTTCTTTAATTTCTCTCAATAATATTTTATAGATTTTTCTATAAATACTGTGTATCTTTTCTCTTAGAATTATTTTTATGAATTGAATATTTGGTGTATTATAAATACTATCTTTCTGTGTTTCATTTTGGAATTGTTTATTCCTTGTGTAGAGAAATATTGTTAATTTTTGGATATTGAATCTGTGTCCAGAAAACTTGCTAGACTAATTCATTGATGCTAATAATTTATCTGTAACTCTTTCAGATTTTCTACATATACAAGCATATCATCAGCAAATAATGACAATTTTACTTTTTCCTTCAAAATCCTTAATGCAGTAGTTCCTGCTTATCTGTGGGGCATACGTTTCAAGGTCCCAAATAGGCGCCAGAAACTGCAGTTAATACTAAACCCTATATCTACTGTTTTCCCTATACATATATACATACCTATGATAAAGTTTGATTTATAAATTAGGCACAGTATGAGATTAACAATAACTAATAATAAAATTAGAACAATTAGAAAAATGCACTGCAATAAAAGCTACATGACTGTAGTCTCTCTTTCTCTCCCCTCCTCAAAATATCTTATTGTACCATATTCACTTTTCTTGTGATGACGTGAGATGACAAAATGCCTCTGTAATGAGATAAAGTGAGTGGAATGACATAGACATGTGATACAGTGTTACACTATTATTGATCTTCTGATGTTATGGTAAAAAGAGGATCATCTGATTCAGGTGATCCTGGATCATTGAGCCATTATGATATTGATGGCTGGATATCAGCAGCACAAGATGTTGATGACTAACAGACAGGTAGTATACACAGCATGGATACTCAGGAAAAATAAATCATTCATATTCATGGCTGAACAGAGAAGGACAACGTGAGATTTTATCACCCTACTAAGAATGGTGCACAATTTAAAATTTATTGATCATGTATTTCTGGAATTTTCCTTTTAGCATTTTTGGACCACAGTTGACTGTGAGCAACTGAAACTGTGGAAAGCAAAAACACAATAAAGGAAGACTACTACTGTGCTTTTATTTTTTTCTCTTGCCTCACTGCACACGCTACCATTGTTAAAGTGTTGAATAGAAATTGTAAAAGTTGACCACTTTATGTATCTTCATGATCTCAGTTGAAAAGATGTCAATGTTTTTCCTCTTATGATGTTAGTTGTATATTATTTCCTAGATTCAGCTATTCTTAATTTTCCAAATGTACTTTTAGCATGAATAGGCATTAAATTTTTTGAAATCATTTTTCTGCATCTATTCAGATAAAAACTTCTCCTTTCTTCTGTTAATGTGATTAATTATATAGACTGACTTTTAAATACTAAGACAACTTTTCATTCCTGTATAAATGCAATTTGGTGGTGGTGTACCACTCAGTATACCTATTGCTGGCTATATTTTGATAATTGTGTTTGCTATTTTGCATCTATCCTTACAAGTGAGATTAGGCTGTATTATTTATTTATTGAATGTCCTTGTCAAGTTTTCAAATCAACATTAAACCTGGATTGTAGAATGAGTTAAGGGACATTTATTGTTTTTCTATTCTCCAGAAGAGATTGTAAAACTACATGGCAGAATTCACTTGTGAAGCCATCTTTGCACAGTATTTTTTTGTGAAGAGGTTTGAAATTACAAGGTTAATGTCTCTAAGCATGACAGGACTATTAAGATTCATTATTTCTTCTTCTGTCAGTTTTGGTAAAAAAATATACATATTATATATACACACACACACATATGTGTATATATACACACAGCTATATGTATGTGTATGTTTATATATGGTGTTAAAATTAACTATTTTTACTTAATTTGATCATTTCATCCATTTAAATTACTCTTCTTTTTCTACTTTCTTAATGTGAATGCTAAGTTATTAATTTGAGAACTTTCCACTTTTCTAAGAATATAATTTGATAACATTCCCTTTGGCACTGCTTCATATCCCAGAAATTCTGATATGATATGTTCATACTTTCACTGAGTCCAAACTATTTTCTAATTTCCCATGCATTTTTTCCTTGACCTCTGGGTTATTAGGGACTTATTGTTTAAATTCTAAATGTTGGTACTTTCCGCATATTGTTCTGCTATTTCTACTGTAATTTTGAGGTAGCCTTAAAAACCACCAACCCTTTTAAAATCCAACCCTCCATAATTTCAACCCTCTTAAAATTACTAAGACTTGTTTTATTGTCTAATGCATCGTCTGCCTTACCCAACGTTCTCAACGCAATTACAATGAAGGTGTATTTTGCTGTAGTTGATAAAGTGGTCTATAAATGTCAATTAGGTCAAATTGGGTAATAGTACTATTTAGTTATTCTATATCTTTCCTGATTTTTCATTCACTTGTTCTGTTAATTATTGAAAGTGTTGAAATCTCCAACTATACATGTGTATTTATTGATTGTCCTTTCAGTTTGATCAGTTTTTGCTTCATGTATTTTAAAGGTCTGTTATTATGCTAATACACATTTAAAACTTTATGTCCTTGTGAAGAATTGATGATAACCCTTTAACTTTATGAAGTGTCTCCTGTTATCCCTGGTAATATTCTTTGTTCGGAAGTACACTTCGTCTGATATTAATGTAGCCACTCTAGCTTTTGTGATTAGAGTTTGCAGGGTATGCCTTCTTCTATTCTTTTATTTTTAACCTTTCTATATCTTTAGATATAAAGTCTTTCCATAATCTTCTGGTTTGCAGAGTTTCTGTTAAAAAGTGTGCTCTTACGTATATTTTTGTTTTTCTGAACATAAGGTGTATTTTCTTCTCCAGCTGCTTTTAATATGTTCTCACTATTGATTTTCAATAATTGTTTTATAATGTGCATTGATATGGTTGTCTTTATGTTTACTCTTAGATAGGTTCATCCAACTTCTTGGATATGTAGTTTGTAGGCAGAATAGTGTTCCCCTAATATGTCCATTTTCATCCACAGGACATGTGAATATGTTATATAACAGCAGAGATGGATTAAGGAGGCAGATAGAATTTAACCTGCTCATCGGATGACCTTCAGATGAGGAGACTACTCTGGATTATTCAAGTGGGCCTGATGTAATCACAACGGTCCTTGTAAGCTAAAGAGGGAAACAAGAGAGTCAGTGTCAGAGTGATGCCATGTGAGAAAGACTCAGCCAGCCACCGCAATGCAGGAAGCTTCTGGCATCTAGAAAAGACAAGAAAATTAATTCTTCTCTGGAGCTTTCAGAAAGCAACACAGCTGAGCCTGCGCCTTAATTTTAACCCAGTGAGACCTTTAGTGGACTTCTGACCTCTGGAATTGTAAGATGTATATTTTTATTGTCTTAAACCATGAACTTGTGGTAATTTGTTATAGCAGCAATAGAAATACAATTTATGTAGGTTTATAGTTTTCCTTAAATTTAGAAAAATCGAGGCCATTATTTTTTCAAATGTTTTTCTGTCATACTCCCACTCCCCCATCTTAGGACTTTAATTACATGTGTGTCATATCACTTAATATTATTCCAGAGGTCACTGATGCTCTGTTGATTTTTTTTCATATCTTTTTAACTTCTGTACTTCATCTTGGTTATTTGCTATTAGTATGTCTTAATATTTACAGACATTTTCTCCTTTAAGGTCTGATATGCTTTTATTTCACCCAGCATATTTTTAATCTGTGTTATACTTTTTCAACTCTAGATGCTTAATTTCAGTCTTTCTTAAATCTTCTCTTTCTCACCACAATGTGTTCATATTTTCTTATATGTCTTGAACACATGGACATATTTATATCTGTATTACTGTTTTTCTCTGCTAATCCCACTATCAGTAATTTCTGGGTGTGTTCTATTGGTTGTTTCTTCTCTTGGTTATGACTCATTTTATTCCCAGCTTCTTGGCAAGCCTGGTAATTTTTAATCGGATCCCAAATACTGCCAGTTTTACCTTTTAGCTTTTGATTATGTTACATTTGTTTAAATAATACCAGATTCCTTTCTGGCATCTCATTTGTTCTTTGCACTCAGGGCAGTGGGAACATAAACAATTCCCAATCCAGTATGAACTCTAGAAAGGATTCTCTCTCCTCCTTTCTGTCAGATCTTTCCCCTATTCATATTGTCTCCTCTCACACACGTGCCAATCAGTACTCAGCCAAAGACTTGAGAGAATGCCTCTGCATCTCTCTGGATATCGCTATCTGTGCAGATTCCTACTCACTGTACTCAGCCACACAAATTCTAGCCACTTCGACCTCCTCAAATTCAATCTCTGCCATATCAATTCAGTGGCCATTTGAATTCCCTCTCCTTGCATTTCAACCTGGTAACTGCTTGCTGGGGCTCAATTTGTTATGGGGCTCAATTTGTTTTTCCTTTTCTCGGGAATCATGATCTGGCATGATCTGTTTTATAATGTCTGCAAATGGTCATGTCATTGATTTTGTCTGGTTTCCCACTTGTTTAAGGCGAAAGAGTAAATCATGGCCCTTGGGCTAGAAGAAGGCGTCTGTCCACATTACCTAATGTTTTATTTTATTTTTATCAAGTTGTTTAAAATACCTTTTAATTAGGGAGTGATGTCCCTTTGTCATTCCTGACATTAGCTTTTTTTCATCCCCTTTCAATTTTTTCTTCATTAGTCTTGGAGGGATTTATTAATTTTGTTTAACTGTAAAACAAAACAAAAACTAACTTTGGGGTTTATCGATACTTTATTGTATATTTGTTTCTATTTATGTAATCTTCTCTTCCTTTCTTCCTGTTTTCTTTACGTTTAATTTGTTGTTCTTTTGTCGACATCTTAAATTTGATGCATTATATCATTTGTTTTAGTCTTCTTTTTTATCTTATAAATGTAAGGCTGTGCACATTTATTTAATCAGGACTTCAGATACATTTTCCATTTAGTATTGAATTTATTATCATTCAGTTAAAGCTATTTTTATTTTTTATTTTCTTAATAATGGGGATTTTTCTAGTCATTCTCTTATATTAATTTCTAGCTTAATTTCATTATTATAAGCTTATATAGTCTATATAATTTCAATTTTGTTGAGACTGTATTTATGGCTCAGTATGTTGTTAATTTCTGTAAATATCCCTTGTGTACTTGAAAAGAATGTGTTTTGTAGCTGTCAGGATATATATATATATCTCACATATACACACATATATACACACACACATACACATATATAATTTAATGATGCTATTTAAATTATATATATAACCAATTGTAATCATGCTATTGAAATCCTCTTCTGTATACTGGTAAAAATCTATATTCTTCCAAAATCAATATTCCTGATTTTTTCTCTGCCTTTTCTATTGTTACTTATAGAGGTGATAAATTCTTTTTCCTATGATTTTTGACTAGTCTATTTTTCTTCTAATTATTGTAATTTTTAATATATTAAGTAGTGTGATTATGTTAATATAAATTAGGAATTATTCTAATTCCTTGCAATTTAAACTTCTATTAGTTTGAAATGTCCCTTTTTATAGCTGTTCTTAATATAAGGGTTAATTCAAATCACCTAGGCTGCCATTACAGACATGAAATCAGTAACTCACTCTGCAAATAGGAATGAATGTCAGCAGATTAGAAGGTAATTTAGGAAAGCTTTTAATATGAAATATAGAATCAAACACAATCAAAAGTGAAGTGGGGGATGGGACACAGAGATAACAGACACTACTTTAATTAAAACTCTCTTATTTTCTCTGAGATATAAAGACATAACAAGATATTGTATCCAATAAAATAGAAGGATGTATAAATCAAAGGAAATCAGAGAAAATGAAAAAGATTCTTGAAGTCAACAACACAGTAATCAAATTAATATCAAGGATAAGATTTTAAAAATCAGGAACTCTCTCACAAAAGAACAAAAATTAAGACATATAGAAAATAGAAGTGAAAAGATAAGACAATGAGAGACTCAGTTAGATAAATAAATGAAGGTTTAATGTTGAGCTCCTGAGGAACATTCACTTAATAGCAGTCTAAACGAAGAGGTCAGAGGGAACAGAAGAGAGAGTTATTAAAAAATGATATTAGGGAAATTTGAACCTATACATTAAAAACATCTGCAATTTACTCAAAACTATATATAATAACACTTTTAAAACAGATAGTTTCATAATTATAGAGTTTCAAAATAGCAGCAATCAGATGAGATACTAAAAGCTTCCAAAGAGGGGGAAAAAGTAGTGCATATGATATGGAGAAGTCAGAATGGCATGGGACTTCCCAGAGGAGAGAAGAGAAAGCAATTCCATGGAGTAATAGAAAGACCCCACCTCAACATCTAAGCAGCTGTCCTAGAGCGCAAGCAGTACAAGTGGGATGAGGAAATGGAGGTCTAACACTGGGAAGGTCCTTGATGGAGGGAGGGGAAATTGAACTACTGGATCATTTGATGTATTTGAGAATTTGGAAGAAAACTAAAGATATGCATGGAAACATTTGTCAAATTATAAAAGTACGTCTATAGAAATCTAGGGAAATGAAAAACAAAAATAGTTCCTTATAGAAAGCAAAAAATTACACAAAATAAAACCTATAATCATAATTCATTATGTGAATCATCAGAGAATGTTTACTTCATCTTATTCAAGTAACAATGAAATCACTGGACACCAAAATTATAATATTATTAAAATATTTTGAAAATAGTGAAAAATAAAATAGAAGACACAAAATGTTCAGAAACCATAGCAGCAAGTCAACACCAGAAATTAATAATTCAAGAAATCGTGGGATATAAATGTTATTTATGAATATGGTGGTAATGCCAACATTAAAAAGTTAAAACTTAAAACTTTAATTGTAGTTAAAAATTTGTTTAATTAAAATTTTAAAAATCAAATGAGTTTTAGAAATCTAAAAGTCATAATCCAACTTTGTCTCAAATCTCATTTTTCTTGATTTCCACCACTACATACCCTTCTATTCATTCTACACATGTCAGTGAGTTTTCAAAATGCAAATCTTATCATTTTAATCCAACTCCTAACTCCATATGGAGCTCTTCAGGGGATTCCCACTGCCTCTGACCTTTCACAAGCTTGGAAGGCCATGCATACAAAAGTTTCTTCCTCCTTCCTGCTTGTCCTCACTCTACTCCTCCTCTTACCTTTTATGCTTCAGCCACACTGATCATGATTTTTTTGGTTGCTTGTTTGTTTGGTTAGGCAGAGTCTCGCTCTGTGGCCCAGGCTGGAATGCAGTGGTGTGATCTTGTCTCACTGCAACCTCCACCTCCCTGGTTCTAGCGACTCTCATACTTCAGCCTCCTGAGTAGCTGAAACTACACGTGCCCGCCACCACGCCAGGCTAATTTTTTGTATTTTTAGTAGAGACGGGGTTTCGCCATGTTGGCTAGGCTGGTCTCAAACTCCTCATCTCAAGTGATCTGCCTGCCTCAGCCTCCCAAAGTGCTAGGATTACAGGCGTGAGCCCACACCCGGCCTGATCACATTTTAATTCAAAAATGTCAAGCTCCCTGTTGTACTGACATGCTATGCTGCTCCCATGGTTTAAAAACATCCTGTCACCCGGTTCCCACACCCTTTTCACACACACATACTCACCTTCTATTTCATAAAGGTAGAGGCTTATTTTGAGGGGAGATATTGATGACTTCAGGTCTACATGAGCATCCTCTGGCTTGAGCTATCCTTTAGAGAATTACTTGGTTTTCCATTTTTCATTCCTAAGTGAGTATCTAATTGATTTCCTGAACCCACATCTTTCCCTCCTTTCGTTAGACAATAAGCTTCAAGAAATAACAAATATTGTCTCTCTTTGCTCATTATTGTACACTAGTATGTAGTACAATACTTAGAACAGAATTGGTAGTCAATAAATGTTTTGTAAATGAATGAAAGTTTTAAAAATATACTGAACATCTAAATTCTAGGTGAAGTATTACCTTGATTTGTCACTAATAAGTGGTATTGTGCTGTGTGACATTGAGCAAATCATTTAATTGTTCTCAGCTGGAATTCCTCATCTCCAAATCATCATAATAATACATAGTTTAAAAATTATTTTAAGGATTAAATGAAATATAACACATGTAGAATTAATTTTTCCTCTGTGTATATGCTATATAAGTGTAAGCCTTCTTTTCTTTCCTTTCTTTAAATCATTAATGATGACCTTGGCATATATTTGATTTTAACATGTATTCTTTAAACTTAAAAGGAAAAAGGAAAAGAGACAGTATTTCATCAAGAGCAGTGTGCTTCAAGGGACAGTAGAGTCTCTGTGTTCACAGAGTAAAAAGGGCAAGGCTTCGCTAAGCTTTAAAGTTTTCAACCCAGTTCATCATTATTCACACATTGCCACCAAAACAAGTTTGACTGTGGCACAGTTCATAAGTGCAAAATATTTCATTTGTGGCTGGAATAAATGAGACACGTAATCTCATCAAATGTATATTCAGTAGGATTTCTACTCTGCCATCTGTGGGTTTTCACATACTTCAGTGTAACTGAATTTCTAACAGAAAATCCAGCTCTCAATGACATTATGTGAATTTGTGACACCACTGTAGGACACTTGCTGGGAAGGTAAAATAATGAACATGCTAGATTTTTTCATCTATCTAGGAGATTCATCCGTGACAGATGTAATAGTGATAATAATTTAATCAAAATTATGCTATTATGCCATATTATTATGACAGTTAAGGTTATAATTTAATGTCACACCCTTTTAATTCGATAAAAGTTATTAATATATTAGAAATCTTTTACTAGTAAAGATTTACTCGAGCTGAGTCTTTTCTTTCTCTTGATGGTATAAAAATTATCTGCTCAGATGAAAAGTAACCTCATGGCTTGAGCGACAAAACTAGGTATTAAATTTAGATTCTAAACAGATATCAATTCTCAGGGGTCTTGGTAATTCTCTTAAATTTTGACCCATGCATATTCTCTCTCTATCTCTCTCTCTATCCTTCCATCTCTCTCTCTCTTCCTTTCTGAGACACTTGTTCACCGCTTCACCAAGTTTGCTTATTTTTAAAATTTCTCTTGCCAGTTTATTCTATTCTTGTGCATTCGCTCTTTTGACATCATCCAACTGTGTTCCCTTCATGCCCAGACTGGAGCTGAAGCGAAAGCATATATGGGCATGAGACACAGGTCTAGACAGAAAGAGAAAAAGAAAGATAAAGAAGCTATTGTGATAATGTTGGCAGCTTGCCAAGTCTCTGCTATTCTGATGTGATTTCCCCTGAGTCTGGCTAGAAAGATTGCTGGTGCCTTAGCCACTCTAAATCCCATGGCAACCCCTCCTAGCAGTCTCCTTCTTCATTAGAGTACTGAGCCCCAGGTTTATATACAGCACTGCAGGTCAATTCAAGCTCTCCAAAGTAAGTAAAAATACCAACTCAGCTTCTATTCAGTAAATCAGCCACCTAGACTAGTGCTTCTCAAAATTTAATGTGTACATTAATCACCTGGTGATCTGGTGAAAATGCAGATTCTAACTGGGTAGGTCTGAAGCGGGGATGAGATTCTGCATTTCTAACAAGTTCCCAGTTGAATCTGATGCTACTGACTCCTGGACCGCACTTGCTATTCAAACAAGGACTCAGAATATCATCTATCCCCGTAAACATAACCCCACTAAGACACTATCTGACTTTCTTCTCTACCTTTCTTTCCCACTTCTCCTGGATTCCCACATTTTTATTCTACTGCTTATATTAATAGTTTTTTTTTTTTTTTTTAACTTCAACCCAGAATGAACCAGGCTTACATGGGATACAAAAATACTATCCAAGGAGTATTTCTTTGATTCCACAGTTTTCTAATTCTTAGAATGGAATTGTTGAACATACACTGGCTGTGTAACTACACTGAACTGGGTGTGCATTCCAATCACAGCTCTTAGTAGCCAGGCAATTTTAGGACAATTTATTTAATTTCATGTCAGTCTTCTCATCCATAAAATGGATATAATAATATAATGATGTCTACATCATAGTGTTTATGAAGCCTACATAAAATTACATAAAATAGCCCCTGTGATACACAAGTTCCTGATAAATGTTGGGAAATAGTAATTTGATACACTCAGCTCAATGGAATTACTCAGCATTATATAAATTATTTTTAAGTTGGAATTCAGTGTGTAAAATACATCAAAGATTAAACAAATGCTTTTTAGAAAGAAAACCAAGGTTGTATTAACTATTACATGCTTGGCAAACAGTCTATTTTTAAATTTTGAATTTCATTTGTGATAAATTATTTTGTATTATAAAGCGGCTGGCAAGGTTTTTTTAATCAGCTTTCACCACCTTTGAAATACATTTGTTAATTGGAAACAAAATAAGTGGCTTTAAATTTCTGTGGATGCAGCAACTCTAGTTAATATTTTCTAAATGGTGCTTGAAAATAAATATGTATGGATCAAAAAGTACCTGATAAGCAGCTAAATATGAGGAAAAACAACTCCCTCCAAAATCACTAGTGCATCAAGATATATTGATGCATTGATAGAATGGTCTCCAGTAATTTGCTGCTAATCAGTTTTAAGAAACAGATGATAGCAAGATACTTTTAAATAGTTCCTATGCCATTGACATGAATTTGGATTATGTGAACTGACTCGCCATTTAAATTTGACTATACAGAATGGTGTGCCATTGACTCAGATAGTCCTTGACCTGGGTGATAGGACTTGACTTAGCTGAGGAAGCCAGCATTTAGTTTAGAATGTATTGTCTTTCAGCATCTCTGCCTTTTGACAACAACAAAATAGAAAGATTAGGAAAGCAAACAATGAGTTAATGCAAGAAAAGTTTCCCAGCTTCACCCAAACTATTCATGGTAGGAAATGAATGACAGCCTCCCCTCCTGAGGAAAATCAAGCCAGGCTTTGGAGATATTTTTGACCCCCACACCTGCACGGTTTGATTCACACTTTGAGGTGAGCAAGTCTGGTTTCTTTTCAACGTCACTATTTTGTCTTCCTAATGAACATACTGTCTGAATTTCCTGCAAGGTCTTAGATTTGATGTGTGAAGATATGCTGCCAATATGAGATTCAGTTGTGTAAGGATGTACCTGATTCTGCATTGGAAGATTGTTAAATAAGTTTAGAGAACATCTTCCTTAGTGGAGCTTTTTATTTTCACTTTCACAAATGGGAAAACAGAGCACTGTGATGAAGACAGCATGTTTTCTAAGGGGGCCTTCTCCGGTCAGAGAAATAGCAAATCTCATGGTTGAAAGCAGAGCTTCCAGCCTAATATTTAATTTTATTTCCTCCAGGTAACAACAGCTCTTGTTCTCCTCTCTCCTCTCTTGTTTTTTAAAAGTTTCTCCCTCCATCTCTTGATATGTAGAGATATCCATAGCACATGCACTCTCTCGCATGTGTGTCATCTATACACAAGATTCTGCATTTCTAACAAGCTCCCAGGTGAATCTGATTATGGATAGATAATTGATAGATAGATAGATAGATAGATGATAGAAAGATAAGATAGACAGATAGACATAGAAAGAGAGATAAGAGATGCACACACATGTTCATCCTCACTGTTCATTAGCCCCTCTCTTCTTACTTCCTAACCTTGTGTATGGGTGAAAATAAAGAAGTACATTATGTTAATTATTGCCTCAATTTCAGAGCCTGCTATTGCTCTATTCAGGGATTCAACTTCTTCCTGGTTTAGTCTTGGAAGAGTGTACGTGTCCAGGAAATTATCCATTTCTTCTAGATTTTCTACCAATCAAAAAAAGCCCAGGACCAGATGGATTCACAGCTGAATTCTACCAGAGGTACAAGGAGGAGCTGGTACCATTCCTTCTGAAACTATTCCAATCAATAGAAAAAGAGGGAATCCTCCCTAACTCATTTTATGAGGCCAGCATCATCCTGATACCAAAGCCTGGCAGACACACAACAAAAAAAGAGAATTTTAGACCAATATCCCTGATGAACATTGATGCAAAAATCCTCAATAAAATACTGGCAAATCGAATCCAGCAGCACATCAAAAAGCTTATCCACCATGATCAAGTGGGCTTCCTCCCTGGGATGCAAGGCTGGTTCAACATATGCAAATCAATAAACATAATCCAGCATATGAACAGAACCAAAGAGAAAAACCACATGATTATCTCAATAGACGCAGAAAAGGCCTTTGACAAAATTCAACAGCCCTTCATGCTAAAAACTCTCAATAAATTTGGTATTGATGGAACGTATCTCAAAATAGTAAGAGCTATTTATGACAAACCCACAGCCAATATCATACTGAATGGGCAAAAACTGGAAGCATTCCCTTTGAAAAGTGGCACAAGACAGGGATGTCCTCTCTCACCACTCCTATTCAACATAGTGTTGGAAGTTCTGGCCAGGGCAATCAGGCAAGAGAAAGAAATCAAGGGTATTCAGCTAGGAAAATAAGTCAAATTGTCCCTGTTTGCAGATGACATGATTATATATTTAGAACACCCCATCATCTCAGCCCAAAATCTCCTTAAACTGATAAGCAACTTCAGCAAAGTCTCAAGATTCAAAATCTAATGTGCAAAAATCACAAGCA
>NW_022320553.1:0-2270 GCF_002776525.5 Piliocolobus tephrosceles
AAAAAAAAAAGAAAAACGTGAACATAGATTACATAAAGTTACATGGCATATACAACAGCGTAGAGGATCACAGGGTATGTTGGGTTCTTGTTTCAGGTGACATGGGGTTTGGATATTAGGCTTTTCCATGTGTATCCATTGTAGGGACAATTTTTTTTAAAAAAGTGTTTTCCATAAACGGTGTCTCTGTACAATGGGATACATTTTGATTTGGAAAAGGGATTGAAATTATTGTAGATGGAAAAAAATAATTTACTTACTCTCTTGTTAGAGAATCAGGAAAGTAAACAATGTACTTCAAGGTTGGAATTGGAGATGAGATTTTTTGGTAGTCCCAGCTGAAACATGATATATGAAAACAGCAGGAGTGATGGAGAGCAAGAACGGGGGTTTGCAGTGAAGAGTCTGTTTTGTTGTGTTTTCTCAGTATGAATGGAATCAGATTACTGGGACCACAAATCACTAACATGAGAAAGCACGAAAGCAACTATGGTGATACCACTGGGGACTTTCGGAGCATGCCTAAGCTTTTCAAACCAGACCTGAAAAAGCAAAGATTGTTATTTTTGAAGTCCTGAACTGTTCAGTGACATCAATTCTAGTTTCTTGAGGTTTAAGAGATCCATTTCAACATTTTGATTGCTCCAAAGATAAAATCTGACAAAACCTGAATGGGTAGAAAGCGACCTGTGAGTCTACAGCACTGCTAGAATGTAATCTAATGGTAGGCAAGAGCTTTACCCTAATGTCTCTGCCTCTCCTATGCAAGTGCTAATAGCTCCATAAATATCCCTCAATAAATTCTGGTATTATTGAACAAAATAAATAACTGGATGAATTAATCAAATATATAGCTAAGTTTTACCTAGCTATTAGAAACATATGGCCCAACTTGTCATTCTAATCTTTTTCCATGACTTTACCTTAACTTTTTTTCTGTCTCGTTTATTTGGAAATTTTAACTTCCTCAAGTATTTTCAAACTATTTTTGCCAACCATTTATAATTCTTGTTTCACAAAGAAAGATATGAATTAACAAACAAGCAGAGAGATTGTGGCACATCATGGGCACTTAGCATTTAGAATGCAGTGAGACAAAGATGGAAAGGAGAGTCATATAGCAATACTTACCATGGAGTTTTCCTTCTCATGCATTTCACACGGACATCACTACATCAGAAATAGTTATACATATTCTCACAGTGGAAATATCCAAGTTCAACTTGGGAATCCATAAGCATCCATCTCTGGTCTGACATACCTCTTATTTCCTGTTTCAGATATTGTGATACCCAATAAGACTAAGAAGGCAGCCCAAATAAATAACACACAGGTGTTCTGGTGGAGTTTAAAATCATTATATTGTGTAGATTGGGCTGCAGATAGATTGCAGATATCAACTGAAGTTTTTATCAGTAAACAGGTCAAGACTTTGGGACTGACTGGCTCACTGGGATAGACATTGTCAAATTTAAACAATGTTTGCTATAGTGCAGATAATAATGAAAATAATTTTTAAAAGCCTGCCAAATATTCTTACTTCACCTGATATAAGATCTAAAAATAGGAAACACAGCAATTACTCTTTCTGAAACCTTTTCTTCTTCATTGAAAATAACCTCATTTTCCTAGCTGTGCAGATATTTAGATAATCCTTCTCACCATCATCTCTAAATAAAAACTGAAACATGATGCTATCTGTTTATTAAAAAGAAAAGTGCCAGAATTTTATATGCCTGATCCCAGCAGCAGGCTCATGGGATGAGAAAGTCTAGGGAAAGCAATGGTGGCAAGTACATGTCTGTGTTTGGAGACCTTAAATTTTGCACATTGTGTACTGGTTGATCAAACAATAATTTAAAGTGAAAGTGAGACTGCTTTAGTTTTTGTTGTTTGTTCATTTGACTGAATATTTTCCTTGTCAAAATAGTCTGGCACTCCCAGTGAGGTATTTTTGTTGTTGTTGCTGTTGTTGTTTTGTTTTTGTTTTTGGTGGTGATGAGGTTGGAACATTAGAGGTTTCTGTTGAGTGTCTGGGCAAAAATCCCTTAAGTGGAGAATATGTGCCATTGTCTGATAGAAATGGTACATAAATTGAATTCTGGGGAGCTATTTCTCTATTTCTTGAAGAATAAAGATGATTTCTGTGGCTAGTCATGCAGGGCCATGATTGCAAATTTTGTTTTCTACAGTTTTTTGTTGTAGCTGTTTGGTTTTCTAGCTTGAGTTTGCGTCCTTTGTAGGGACATGGATGCAGCTGGAAACCATCA
>NW_022320554.1:0-2021 GCF_002776525.5 Piliocolobus tephrosceles
TGGGAGCCCATGGGGGCCCATGGTGAAAAAGGAAATATCATCCCATAATAACTAGAGGGAAGCTTTCCGAGAGATACATTTCTGATATGTGACTTCACCACACAGAGTTCCACACACTGCTTCTCGGCAGAGATTGCTAAGACTGTTGTCTTGGATTCTGCAAAGTGATATTTGGGAGCTCATTGAGGGCTATGGCGAAAAAGGATATATCCTCAGACAGAAAGTGGCAAGAAGCATTCTGAGAAACTGCTTTGCTATGTGTGTGTGCAACTCACAGAGTTACACGTTTCTCTTCAGCTATCAGTTTGCCCAGACAGTTTGCTTGGAATCTGCAATGAGATTCTTCTTAGCGCAATGAAGCTTACGGTGACAAAGGAAGTGTCCTCATAGGAAAACTGGAAAGAAGCTTTCTTAGAAACTTCTCTGTGATGTGCGAATTCATCTCACAGTCTTCCACTTATGTTTCATTGAGCAGGCCACTAACACTGTCTTTGGGGAAACTCAGAAGTTCTACTCTGGAAGGCTTTGAGGCTTACGCTGTTAAAGGAAATATCATTAGTTAAAAACGGGAAAGAAGCTTTCTGAGAAATTTCTTTGTGATCTGTGAATTGGTCGCAAAGAGTTACATGTTGGTCCTCAGGGAGCAGTTTGCTAATACTCTTTTCCCAGTATCTGCAAGGATATATTTGGGAGCCCTTTGGGGTCCATGGTGAAAAAGGAAATATCATCCCATAATAACTAGAGGGAAGCCCTCTGAGAGATATCTTTCTGATATGTGACTTCACCACACAGAGTTCGACACACTGCTTCTCGACAGAGTTAGCTAAGACTGTTGTCTTGGATTCTGCAAAGTGATATTTGGGAGCTCATTGAGGGCTATGGTGAAAAAGGATATAATTCTCAGACAGAAAGTGGCAAGAAGCATTCTGAGAAACTGCATTGCTATGTGTGAGTTCAACTCACAGAGTTACACGTTTCTCTTCAGCTATCAGTTAGCTAAGACAGTTTGCTTGGAATCTGCATTGAGATTCTTCTTAGCGCAATGAAGCTTACGGTGACAAAGCAAGTGTCCTCAGAGGAAAACTGGAAAGAAGGTTTCTTAGAAACTTCTCTGTGATGTGTGAATTCATCTCACAGAGTTACACTTATGTTTCATGGAGCTGACCACTAACACTGTCTTTTGGAAAACTGAGAAGTTCTACTTTGGAAGGCTTTGAGGCCAACGCTGGCAAAGGAATATCGTCAGTTAAGAACGGGAAAGAAGCTTACTGAGAAACTTGTTTGTGATCTGTGAATTCGTCTCACAGAGATACACCTTTGTCCTCAGGAAGCAGTTTGCTAACACTCTTTTCCTAGAATCTGCAGGGTGATATTTTGGAGCCCCTGGGGGCCCATGGTGAAAAAGGAAATATCATCCCATAATAACTAGAGGGATGCTTTCTGAGACACTCCTTTCTGATATGTGACTTCACCACACAGAGTTCCACACACTGCTTCTCGGCAGAGTTTGCTAAGACTGTTGTCTAGGATTCTGCAAAGTGATACTTGGGAGCTCATTGTGGGCTATGGTGAAAAAGGATATATCCTCAGACAGAAAGTGGCAAGAAGCATTCTGAGAAACTGCATTGCTATGTGTGTGTGCAACTCACAGAGTTACACGTTTCTCTTCAGCTATCAGTTTGCCCAGACAGTTTGCTTGGAATCTGCAATGAGATTCTTCTGAGCGCAAGGAAGATTACGGTGACAAAGCAACTGTCCTCAGAGGAAAACTAGAAACAAGCTTTCTTAGAAATTTCTCTGGGTTATGTGAATTCATCTCACAGGCTTACTCTTATGTCTCATGGAGCAGGCCACTAACACTGTCTATGGGGAAAATGAGAAGTTCTACTCTGGAAGGCTTTGAGGCTTGCGCTGTTAAAGCAAATATCATCAGTTAAAAACGGGAAAGAAGCTTTCGGAGAAACTTCTTTGTGATCTGTGAATTGGTCCCAGAGAGTTACATCTTGGTCCTCAAAGAAGCA
>NW_022320555.1:0-2270 GCF_002776525.5 Piliocolobus tephrosceles
TGATGGTTTCCAGCTGCATCCATGTCCCTACAAAGGACGCAAACTCAAGCTAGAAAACCAAACAGCTACAACAAAAAACTGTAGAAAACAAAATTTGCAATCATGGCCCTGCATGACTAGCCACAGAAATCATCTTTATTCTTCAAGAAATAGAGAAATAGCTCCCCAGAATTCAATTTATGTACCATTTCTATCAGACAATGGCACATATTCTCCACTTAAGGGATTTTTGCCCAGACACTCAACAGAAACCTCTAATGTTCCAACCTCATCACCACCAAAAACAAAAACAAAACAACAACAGCAACAACAACAAAAATACCTCACTGGGAGTGCCAGACTATTTTGACAAGGAAAATATTCAGTCAAATGAACAAACAACAAAAACTAAAGCAGTCTCACTTTCACTTTAAATTATTGTTTGATCAACCAGTACACAATGTGCAAAATTTAAGGTCTCCAAACACAGACATGTACTTGCCACCATTGCTTTCCCTAGACTTTCTCATCCCATGAGCCTGCTGCTGGGATCAGGCATATAAAATTCTGGCACTTTTCTTTTTAATAAACAGATAGCATCATGTTTCAGTTTTTATTTAGAGATGATGGTGAGAAGGATTATCTAAATATCTGCACAGCTAGGAAAATGAGGTTATTTTCAATGAAGAAGAAAAGGTTTCAGAAAGAGTAATTGCTGTGTTTCCTATTTTTAGATCTTATATCAGGTGAAGTAAGAATATTTGGCAGGCTTTTAAAAATTATTTTCATTATTATCTGCACTATAGCAAACATTGTTTAAATTTGACAATGTCTATCCCAGTGAGCCAGTCAGTCCCAAAGTCTTGACCTGTTTACTGATAAAAACTTCAGTTGATATCTGCAATCTATCTGCAGCCCAATCTACACAATATAATGATTTTAAACTCCACCAGAACACCTGTGTGTTATTTATTTGGGCTGCCTTCTTAGTCTTATTGGGTATCACAATATCTGAAACAGGAAATAAGAGGTATGTCAGACCAGAGATGGATGCTTATGGATTCCCAAGTTGAACTTGGATATTTCCACTGTGAGAATATGTATAACTATTTCTGATGTAGTGATGTCCGTGTGAAATGCATGAGAAGGAAAACTCCATGGTAAGTATTGCTATATGACTCTCCTTTCCATCTTTGTCTCACTGCATTCTAAATGCTAAGTGCCCATGATGTGCCACAATCTCTCTGCTTGTTTGTTAATTCATATCTTTCTTTGTGAAACAAGAATTATAAATGGTTGGCAAAAATAGTTTGAAAATACTTGAGGAAGTTAAAATTTCCAAATAAACGAGACAGAAAAAAAGTTAAGGTAAAGTCATGGAAAAAGATTAGAATGACAAGTTGGGCCATATGTTTCTAATAGCTAGGTAAAACTTAGCTATATATTTGATTAATTCATCCAGTTATTTATTTTGTTCAATAATACCAGAATTTATTGAGGGATATTTATGGAGCTATTAGCACTTGCATAGGAGAGGCAGAGACATTAGGGTAAAGCTCTTGCCTACCATTAGATTACATTCTAGCAGTGCTGTAGACTCACAGGTCGCTTTCTACCCATTCAGGTTTTGTCAGATTTTATCTTTGGAGCAATCAAAATGTTGAAATGGATCTCTTAAACCTCAAGAAACTAGAATTGATGTCACTGAACAGTTCAGGACTTCAAAAATAACAATCTTTGCTTTTTCAGGTCTGGTTTGAAAAGCTTAGGCATGCTCCGAAAGTCCCCAGTGGTATCACCATAGTTGCTTTCGTGCTTTCTCATGTTAGTGATTTGTGGTCCCAGTAATCTGATTCCATTCATACTGAGAAAACACAACAAAACAGACTCTTCACTGCAAACCCCCGTTCTTGCTCTCCATCACTCCTGCTGTTTTCATATATCATGTTTCAGCTGGGACTACCAAAAAATCTCATCTCCAATTCCAACCTTGAAGTACATTGTTTACTTTCCTGATTCTCTAACAAGAGAGTAAGTAAATTATTTTTTTCCATCTACAATAATTTCAATCCCTTTTCCAAATCAAAATGTATCCCATTGTACAGAGACACCGTTTATGGAAAACACTTTTTTAAAAAAAATTGTCCCTACAATGGATACACATGGAAAAGCCTAATATCCAAACCCCATGTCACCTGAAACAAGAACCCAACATACCCTGTGATCCTCTACGCTGTTGTATATGCCATGTAACTTTATGTAATCTATGTTCACGTTTTTCTTTTTTTTTT
>NW_022320556.1:0-10484 GCF_002776525.5 Piliocolobus tephrosceles
ATGGCCATACTGCCCAAGGTAATTTATAGATTCAATGCCATCCCCATTAAGCTACCAATGACCTTCTTCACAGAATTGGAAAAAACTGTTTTAAAATTCATATGGAACCAAGAAGACCCTGCATTGCCAAGACAATCCTAAGCCAAAAGAACAAAGCTGGAGGCATCATGCTACCTGACTTCAAACTATACTACAAGTCTACAGTAAGCAAAACAGCATGGTACTGGTACCAAAACAGAGATACAGACCAATGGAACAGAACAGAGTCCTCAGAAATAATACCACATATCTACAGCCATCTGATCTTTGACAAATCTGACAAAAACAAGAAATGGGGAAAGGATTCCCTATTTAATAAATGGTGCTGGGAAAATTGGCTAGCCATAAGTAGAAAGCTGAAAATGGATCCTTTCCTTACTCCTTATATGAAAATTAATTCAAGATGGATTAAGACTTAAATGTTAGACCTAAAACCATAAAAACCCTAGAAGAAAACCTAGGTAATATCATTCAGGACATAGGCATGGGCAAGGACTTCATATCTAAAACACCAAAAGCAACGGCAACAAAAGCCAAAATTGACAAATGGGATCTAATTAAACTAAAGAGCTTCTGCACAGCAAGAGAAACTACCTTCAGAGTGAACAGGCAACCTACAGAATGGGAGAAAAGTTTTGCAATCTACTCATCTGACAAAGGGCTAATATCCAGAACCTATAAAGAACTCAATCAAATTTACAAGAAAAAAGCAAACAACCCCTCAAAAAGTGGGGAAAGGATATGAACAGACACTTCTCAAAAGAAGACATTCATACAGCCAACAGACACATGAAAAAATGCTCGTCATCACTGGCCATCAGAGAAATGCAAATCAAAACCACAATGAGATACCATCTCACACCAGTTAGAATGGCAATCATTAAAAAAATCAGGAAACAACAGGTGCTGGAGAGGATGTGGAGAAATAGGAACACTTTTACACTGTTGGTGGGACTGTAAACTAGTTCAACCATTGTGGAAAACAGTGTGGCGATTCCTCAAGGATCTAGAACTAGAAATACCATTTGACCCAGCCATCCCATTACAGGGGACATACCAAAAGGATTATAAGTCATGCTGCTGTAAAGACACATGCACACATATGTTTATTGCGGCACTATTCACAGTAGCAAAGACTTGGAGTCAACCCACATGTCCATCAGTGACAGACTGGATTAAGAAAATGTGGCACATATACACCATGGAATACTATGCAGCCATAAAAAAGGATGAGTTCATGTCCTTTGTAGGGACATGGATGCAGCTGGAAACCATCATTCTCAGCGTACTGTCGCAAGAACAGAAAACCAAATACCGCATGTTCTCACTCATAGGTGGGAATTGAACAATGAGATCACTTGGACACAGGAAGGGGAACACCACACACCGGGTCCTATTGTGGGGAGGGGAGAGGGGAGGGATAGCATTAGGAGATATACCTAATGTAAATGATGAGTTAATGGGTGCAGCACACCAACATGGCACATGTATGCATATGTAACAAACCTGCCAGTGGTGCACATGTACCCTAGAACTTAAAGTATAATTAAAAAAAAAAAAAAAGCTTTTGAAGCTGGAAAGGAGAGATCCCTGCCTCTGCTTCCAATTCTAGGGCACCTTTAACAGAATTCCTCCCAATTGCTTCCTTCCTCTTACTTTCCCCTTCCTAGTTCCATTTCCTGCTGGACCTCTTGCAAAGATTCAGGGTCTGGGTAGCCCTCTGAAGGGTGTCATAGCACAGATGCATCCTGGATAGGCCAGTGTGTTGTGCCTGAAGCTTTCAGATGGGTCTGGTGCTCAGTCGTGCCTTCCTCTCCTGCCTTCCGTACTCTAGCACAAGGAACTTATAGATCATTGAATGAACCCCCAAATTTAAAAGCCCATGGGAGCAAACAGCTGTTTCATTAGGGAAAAGCTATTTAAAGTGGCTTAAAACAGAGCACATTTATTAGTACTACTTTACAAGGTTGCACTTTGCATTTGTTTGTTTCTATTAGTCTCCATGCATCATGATGTGGCTAGCCTCCTCTCCAACACTGCCATGAAGAAACCCTCCTGCATGTAGCTCTGGTCCAGATTCACATTCATTTATTCAATAAATATTTACTGAATGCCTACTATGTGCTAGACACTTTTCCCACAGCCTCTAGACTGGCACCCTCAACAAACTGCTGGGGAGAGCTCTCTCATGCTCTGAGTACCATAAATACTCAAGTCCAAGAATACCAGTCCCAGCTGGTGGCAGGGTTTCAAACTCTAGGAGAACTCAGCAACACATTTGCTTATGGGAACAGCTTGAGCTTTCCACTAAGACTAAGGGAATAGTTTCCAAAGGCAAAGTAGTTTCAGAAAGTTTTGAAGGAAACAGCAACACTTAAATATTGGTATCAGGTAATTTTACAAAACAGGCTACCCCCTGTCTGTCTCATGGTTGTTCTGGGGGTATGATTGAACTGTCCAGGGACAGTGGGATTGCTGCAGCAGTAGGACATTCATCAGAGCTGGAATGTTCATTGAGTGTCAGATGGTACAAGTCCATGCTTTTATTTTGGATGAGAAAAAATTGTATGTGATTTGACATGCTCTCCCAAGACTTTTCCCATCCCTCAGGAGCTGATGATTTCCTCAAGCAGATCTCATGAGATCATTTCCCAAATGGCTTCTAACTCTGTAAGAAATAAGGGTCATCATCCATCTCCCAACACATGGCTCAACCAATAAAAGACTTACTCTTAATTTGACTAATAATTATTGCTTAAGGGAACTGCTGACAAAGGGAAAATAGTAGGCCATGGAAAAGTGAAATCTTTCAGAATTGCAATGAAAATATGTTTCTCTATTTCCTGGGAGTGGGTGAATTTAGCAGAAGAAGCAATACAGCTTTTTCATAATATTTCATATTGGGTAATGAGACCCTTGAGTCAATCAAAGCTATGTTTTCACACGAGTTTCACTTTGGATCATTGTAATACATTTCTTACTCTGGGGGTACCTTTCTTCCATCTTATTATAATGGCTGTTAAGAAGCGGAAAGTAATGGTGGCATGAGATTGGGGGTGAAAGTCAAAAACATAGTACTGTCTGTGTTAGGCAAAGAGTGACCAAAGAAAGTTCTGCAGACCAAGTACAATTCAGAAAGGGTTTAATAAACAGCAGCTAAACATTGCACCAAAGCATTTGGAAACACAATTTCTATAGAGAGGCAAAGATCAGGCTTCCATTCTAAGTTCCTTAAGACAATCATTAACAGCCCCGCCCTCCCACCCCCCCATATCCCCACATATCCACACATATCCACAAGACTACACTCTTCTAGTCATGAATTTACCTACAGACACACTCTTAGGAATAATGGGACTGGCATGCATTATCCCAGCAATGGCAAGGAAGCAGGGGATGGGGAAAAGATGGATGAAAAGGCAACCAGCAGCTAATGATACACCCCTTAGGAGCTTTGTTCAGTGGGTGGGCAGGGAGAATCTGCTTGTGGTGCCCTCTGTAACTTTACCCTGGGCTTCTAGGATACTCTGGACTAGTGCAGGTATTCAGAGCCAAAGTGGCTGGGGCTGCCATCATAAACAGTCTCATTCTCTTGGGCTGAGACTATTAAAAGTGATCTTCTTGGGTGACACGTTGTGACTTTCTAAAAACCTTTTTAGTGCCCAACCAAGTTCCACTAATGACCCAGAAGGCCCGCTGAGATCGTGCTGATTCTGAGGTCATGGTGGACCTGACTTCTCAGCCCTTTATTTTGGCCTTTGGAAAGGGGCACATGATAGCTCTTTATTAACTTGTAAGGAGGCTAGGCAAATCATTCAGACTTCTGGGATTCAGTTTATCTACCTTATAAAAATTGCATATTTACGCCTGTGTCTTTTACTCACATTAAGATTAAGAACAAATGGCCTCTAAATAATATATTATAAAATTGTCAATAAAGTTAATGATCTAGTTGACTCAATATTGACTAGAGATATTTATTTGCATGAATTTCCAATTCACCCTTCATAGAATCGGCATCAACAGAGGACCAGAGGTTCCCGATATGGTGGGAGAAAAACGCCTGGGCCAGGGTATGGAATGTGGAGTGTATGGAAGGAAGAATTTGACTTTCATCTGCCAGTAGCCCTCTCTTTTGAGCTAGACTTCAATCCTCAACTACCATCCACTCCAAATCTCTTGCCCAATCCAGTATAGGCTAGTTGCCTTGGCAGGGAGATGACTTTTATATCTCTCCCATATTTAAAAAAAAGTTTTTTGTTTTTTTTTTTTTTAATCTAGATCACTTTGTTTCTATTTGCAACTTTTTTACTTAAATAAAAAATGCTTGATCATTTTTTCCTGGAAAGTTTACAGGTGGTAATGAGTCCAAATTAAGTAGTGCTTAGTTGGCTACAAGGGTGTCAAAGGCATGGGGGGAAAAAGATCTTCTGGAGGAGAGATGTACCAAGGAGGGGACTATTTTCCTGAGGGTCTGGACATGGCAGGGCACCAACCATCTTGGCACCAGGCTGGCATAGCTAGTTCTATTTATTTTGGCCATACATGGTAGACGGTGGTTGGTACCAATTGTCCCCACTGATTTCCAAACTAAGAAATGGGTTGGGGGTATAGAATTGACTCCCAACTTTGCTATCAGTATTTATGCCTAGTAGGCCTTGCTGAAGGCAGGTGAGGTTGCACGCAGGATCACATGGTGTAGCCCAACCTGGCTGCCTAGTAAGTTAGAGTCATCTGATCTAGATGGCCAGTCAACAATTCTCCTTGTTCTGGGCCTCTCAAACAGCCAAGGCTTCCACTATAGAGAGTAGAATCTCTTGTTCTTTTTGCAGTGGGCAGAGTGCAATAAAATACCTGCAATGCCCTCAGCTAGGGGAGACCGGCAGACTAAAATGAGCAACTGGACAAATGGCAGTGTTTGGCTTTGATGGGGTTATACTGAGCAATATTGGAGGGACAAGTAATTTTTCTGTAGTAATTTTTTTCATAGAGATTCATAAATATGAATTGAGAGTCACAGCTTGGTAGAGGGGTAAAAAGAAGAATCCTGAAATACATGTAGGGGAGCCCCGGGGTTTGGGTGCCTGGATGCTTCACAGGGTATACAGTGCTCTGGTTGCTGCACTGCCACCACTATCTACTGTTTGCGGATCATGCCCTTGATAGCTGACTCTCGGTTGACATACGTGGCCCAATAGACCAGATTGAATATGGCAAAGAGCACAGGAAAGATGATGCGGGAAATTTTGTCAACCTTGCTGACACTGTTGTAGGTCTTGGTCTCAGTCGGGCTGTCCTGCACGTAGGTGGCCTTGGGTGAAGCAATGATTGTTGGGGTTGAGGAGGCACTGGGAGCAGCGCCCTTGGAGATGGTGGAAAATTCAGTGTCCTTGGCCAGGTTGATGGGATACGTGGTTCCCACGATGTTGAAGGTGGTGCTGGTTTTCTTTGCTGGGGCTGCTGGTGTTTTCTTCTAGAGGCCGGGAAAAAGAAGGGGAAAAGGGAGAAAAAAAAAACAAAGCTAATTAATTCATTACACAGAGAACCTTCAGAGGCTACAGGGAGGAGGAGCCATGAGGGAAGTTAAGAAACAGGGGCCATGTAGCCAATAGCACTAGTAGCCAGGTTTGTGTCAAGGAATAACTGAAGATGTGTATGAAAACAGGAAACGTGGATCACCCTGGCTTACTAGCTATGTCACTTTGGCTAAGTCACTTTTCCTCTTCATGTCTCAGTTCCTTCATCTGTAAAATGAGGATCAAAATAATTTTCAGGATTGTTTAGAGGATCAGATGAGAGAATGGAGCTAGAAATTGCCAATAAACTGTGGAATGTTTGTCACATGTAGAATCTTATATATCATGTGATTTGATCCTCAGAGCAACCCCTATGAGGTAGGTGGATGAGATTACTCTCATTTGAAAGATGAGAAAACTCAGCCTCAGACAAAGTGGCAGAGCCTAACTTGCAATCTGGGTAAGAGATTTTTATCCAGGGCTGCACTGTGCTGCTTTCTATAGGCCCCAGACACTTTTTGGTTACCCGAGGATTAACTCCAAAAGGCCGAGACCATCAAGTGGCACATCTCCTGTGAGAAAGAGAGCTTGGTGAGTCTGAAAAGTCATTTTGTCATAAAGACAATACATACCATGGCATGTTGACATGCATCATTATAACAACATTACAACCCTTCATGCAGTGTAACTGTTCAGCAAGCTCAGGAGCAGGCCAAGGCTTTCCACAGAGCTATGTGAAAGACTCTCTGACATAACAAAGGCAGAGATAGATGGGGAGCTGCTATGTCACTGCCCTTTGTGCTTATTTTTTAAGAGTGAAAGAAACTCAAACACCCAGTGGGAAGAAAGCACACCCACATGCCAATTTGCTCTCATATACAGTATGAACTTGTGTATACAGAGAGCCTCACTGGGCCTCCCCTGATGCAGAAGAGAGAAGAGGAGACAACGCTTAGGCCTGGATATGAATTGAGAAGCTGAAGAACAGGAGAGGCCAGCCCCAACCCCATGCCAAATGCGGTGGCCTAGCTCATGGTCTATAGATGGTTTGCTGCCTCATTCCTCACTCTGGCCTTTTCTTCTTTCCATCCCAGTTTGCTCTAGGGAAAAGTGGGTATAGATGAGCTTCAGAAATGCCCTAATTTCACACACCTCATGAGTCCATTCTTGATGTTACTTTGCTTCCCAGAACCCAGGCTTCACTTCTCTATTCCTTCACTTTCTACTTGCTTTCTTTGTGTGTTCCTCTATTTCCATCCTCTCTTGCTGACCCCTTGTCTCCTAATCTCTTCATATACCCTTTCTTCTTAACTTCAGAGTCCCCATCATTCTTATTTTTTCTCCTTTATACCTAACTGTCATTTACTATTGTGATCCTAATAACTTTTTCCCAATATTTACTGAATGCTTACTGGGCCAAGGACTATGCTAGGTACTTAGAGATAAATGGAAAGGGTAAAACATGAGTCCCTGTCTTCCAGGAGCTCACACTCGGGTGTGGGAGAAAGCCTTTTAAGCACATCATTGCCATTGAATGTGATCAGACTTCTCAAAGATCTGCGCCAAGTGCTATGGGAATTCGGTCAAAGGAGGGACAAAGTACCTGCTGGCATTGGAAAAGGTGGCTCAGAGAAGGCAATGAAGTTTATGGTCTGGGTCACAAAAGATGAGCAGGAGCTCATCAGATGAGCATGCGGCAAAGGCCAGTACATAAGGCAAGGACATTTTATTTATTTATTTTAGAGACATGGGTCTTGTTCTGTCACCTGGGCTGGTGAGCCTTGGTGTGAACATAGTTCACTACAGTCTTGAACTCCTGGGCTCAAGTGATTCTCCTGCCTCAGGCTCCTGAGTAGCTGGGACTACAGGTGTGTGCCACCATGCCCAGCTAATTTTTTCTTTTTTAATTTAGAGGTGACGTCTCACTATATTGCCCAGGCTGGTCTTGTATTCCTGGCTTCAGGTGATCCTCCCACCTTGGCTTCCAAAAGCACTGGGATTACAGGTGCAAGCCACTACACCCGGCCAAGGGCACTGTTTTTTGAGTTGACAAGAAGTTTACCATAGCTGGGCCACAGTGTGCATGGCAAAGAGTTGCAGAAACTGAGGCTGTGTAAAACAGGCAGCAGCAAGACCTTGAAAGGCCTTATATGCTATGCTCTCTTGCTCTGTCTGCTTATTTTGGCCTCAGTGTTTTCAGTCATGGAGGGAAAGTGCGACAGATGAGAGGATGTTGGTTTACGTAAATTGAACAGTCTGACTAACAGGATATTTGAAAGCAATATTATTTCTCCTTGGGGATTGCAATCACATTGTTACAAGTGGAAGGGGGACAGAACTCTAAGGTTTCTAAAAACCTTGTAAATTATTTAAATACTACATGGGACTCATTTATAATTAGCAAATTCATTGTGTGAATAGAGTCCTGCTGCTAAATGTTTTTGCTATTAAATAAAAGGGTGCTTTACTTGTTTGCCAACTTGCTTATTAATTTGCTTAGTAAACTCTTTTCTCATGGGTAGACCAAAAATTATAGGAAAGAAAGAAAAGACAAAAGAAAGGAAAGAAAATATTGCCCTGACTTTTCTAGAAGCTTTTACATATGTCATTCCACTTAGCCGTCTTATAAACTGGCTATGACTAAGTCTCTGAAACAATGATTCTGAACAATGAATACTTTTTTTTAGCTCCATAAGCACTTTATGTTCTATAGATGGGGAGAAGTAGCAATCAAGTTAATCACAGATTTTTTAAGTAGTAAGGGAAAATTACCTTTTAATTTCTTCCACCATTTTCAACATGACACATTTTAATCAGCCACTACAATTTTTTACCTAAATCATTAAAGAAGGAAATCAAAGCAAAATTTGAGTTTCAAGAAAATAGGAAAACAAGCCATAGATTAATGGTAATATTTACCCATTTCTACACCTAGTTTTCCAGTAATTCTCCTTGACTGATACAGACTGAGATGACTTAACTTTGACCGAATTGTCATTCTATTCCTATCCCTTAGCCAAGTATCTGGCTCTTAGGCAAATGATGGATGTTTACTGGATGAAAAAATACCCACCATTGAAGATTATCAATGTGACTTCTTGTTTGTTTCCCCTGAGTCTTGACCTTTGATGCATAGACAGCATGTCTCCAAAGTTCAGCCTAGGGCAATTTCCTAACCAAAAAGTGGAAATTGACTTCTCCAAATTTCGCAAGGATTTTGAATCCAGAACAAGAACGCCTTTACTTCTAAAAATCTGGTGGGTTTGTGATGAGGCAATGAAAACTTTTATAGAGAAATGCATGTCCCACTCAAGTCTTCCTCCGATGATACTTCTGTCAATTGTCTCTAAAGGTGAAACTCAACTAGAACCTCAGAGTATATACTTACATGGTCCAGTGCCTCTGTGTCAACCCCCTTGCAGGTGCTCAGCTCTTCTGAGCCCGTGGGACAGAAGTGGAGCAAAGCAATGGAATATATGCTATGTGGGATTCACAGATGAATAAAATCAACAACAGAAACCCAAACAACTCAATTTAAAATGGGGTAATTTAAAAATGGGCAAAGGACTTGAGTAGACATATCTCCAAAAAAGATTTACAAATGGCCAAAAATCACATGAAAATATGCTAAACATCACTAATCAGAAATGCAAATCAAAGCCATGAGACTCCACCTCACATTACGATGGGTACTACCAAAAAACCCCAGAAAATATCAAGTGTTGGCAAGGATATGGAGAAATTGAAACCCTTGTGCACTATTCGGAATGTAAAATGGTGCAACCACTATGGAAAATGTTGTGATGGTTCCTCAAAAACTTACAAATAGAATCACTATATGATTCAGCTGTTCCACTTCTTAGTATATATCCCCAAATTATAAGCAGAGTCTCAAAGAGATATTTGCATACCCATGTTCATAGCTTCATTATTCCCAATAGACAAATGGTGGAAGCAATCCAAGTGTCCATTGAGAGAACAATAAACAAAATGTGATATACACACACAATGAATTCATTCCATTCACAATTATTCAACCTCACAAAGGAAGGAAATTCTGATACATACTACAACAGACATGAATCTTGAGGTTGCTAAATGAAATAAGCCAGTCACAAAAGGATAATTGTTACGTGATTTCACTTCTATGACGTATCTAGAGTAGCAAATTCATAGAGACAGAAAGCATGATGGTGGGTGCCAGGGGCTAGGGCAGAAAGGAATGGGGAGTTGTTGTTTAACGAATACAGAGTTCCAGTTTTGCAAGATGAAAAGGGTTCAGGAGACTGCATAGCAATGTGAATGTATTTAACAGGACTGAACTACACAATTCAAATTGGTTAAGGTTATATATATTTACCATTATGTGTATACACACACACACACACACACACACATACACACACACACACACACACACATATGATAAATCAGGGACCCTACCCTCAGGAAATCTAGTTTAATGAGGAAGGTTAATTAAAATAAGAGAGAATTAAAATATAAGGGAGAAGGCACAAATTAGAAACATTCAGAGGGGCATAAATAATGAATCAAGGAAGTTCAAGAGAAGAAAGAATTTGGAACGGTCAAGTAAGTCAATGGAAAGGAGAGAAAATGCAGATGAAAGAAAAATAATCACTTGTACCACCTTCCTGAAAAGGCGGGGGGAGGGGGTTATCTAGAGCGTAAGTGTGGAATTTCCCAGGTCTAGATCACAGCTGAGAAGGAAAGAGTGGATGAGATTAGATACCATCTATATTTTGGTGGAGAGAAAGGAGCACAGTAGGTTGAGGGAAATCTCATACAATGGCTTCTACATTCCCCATGAGGAAGGTAAAATAAATAGTAAAGATTTAAACTAGAATATATGCATATATGCATATGTGTGTGTGTGTGTGTGTGTGTATTTTTTTTTTTTTTTTTTTTTTG
>NW_022320556.1:10584-22906 GCF_002776525.5 Piliocolobus tephrosceles
CTGGGTTCAAGCAATTCTCTTTCCTCAGCCTCCTGAGTAGCTGGGATTACAGGCATGTGCCACCACCCCCACTCCAATCCCTGGCTAATTTTGTATTTTTAGTAGAGAAGGGGGTTTCTCCATTTGGTCAGACTGGTCTTGAACTCCTGACCTCAGGTGTTTTTTTCTGAATCTGTACTCAATTCTTGGCTTCCAAAAGTGCTGGGATTATAGGCGTGAGCCACCGCGCCTGGCTGATTTAAACCAGATTTTGTAGGATAAAGAAGACAGAACTAATTAGGGACAGAGAGTAACTGCAGGCATAGGTTGAAGGAACAGCAGAATTCAAAAATACACTCATTAATGTCACCAACCCATCAATAGCAATGGATTTTTTTTTTTTTTCAGAGAGAAATAGAGGACTTGGATTGAAGTGACTAGGGAGGTCAAGAGTGCTGGTGAGTGACTGCAGTGATACACTACGGTACCTATGCTGAATAGAGAAGCAAGGAAAACATAGGAAATCATCCATTTATTTAATATTTTCTGTGTCTACAATGTGACAGGCTCTGTGCTAGGTGGTTGGGGTGCAGGAATAAATGGTAAAACACAGCTCCTGCCCTAAAGGAGTTCACATTCCAGTGGGGGAGAGGGGGGACATGTAATAAACATAGAAGCAAACAAATACATAAAGCAATGTAATGTCAGGAGGTGAGAATTATCATGGAAGCACACAAAGCAGGGCAGTGAAGAAAAAGATGATGAATGTTAGTGAGAGAAGGTCTGCCTGAGAAGGTAAGTAGAGACCTGAACAAAATAAGACAGCAAGTTGTGAAAAGATCTCAACAACAAACATTTCATAAAGAATGGTAATGACAAAGTACCTGGGCTTGGAATGAAAGTGATTCGTCAAGAATCATCAAGGAGGCTGGGCGCGGTGGCTCATGCCTGTAATCCAGGCACTTTGGGAGGCTGGGGCGGGCAGATCATGAGGTTAGATCGAGACCATCCTGGCTAACACGGTGAAACCCCATCTTTACTAAAAATACAAAAATTAGCCGAGCACGGTGGTACATGCCTATAGTCCCAGCTGCTCAGGAGGCTGAGGCAGGAGAATCGTTTGAACCCAGGAGATGGAGGTTGCAGTGAGCAGAGGTTGCGCCACTGTACTCCAGCCTGGGTGACAGAGTGAGTCTCCATCTCATAAATAAATAAATAATAAACAAACAAACAAATAAATAAATAAAAAGAATCATCAAGGAGGCCACTATGGGATGAGTGAGTGGAGTGAATGAAAATTCAAAAAAGATGCTAAAAGGTACCATCATAGATCTAAGGACAAGATCCTGTAAGGTTTTGAGCACCATGGTAAGAATAATGGAATTTGATCTAAATGTAGTGGGAAGCCATTAAAATATTTGGAGCAGAATTTTTATAATTTACTATTTTAATTGATCTTCCCTACTGTTGGGCAGAGAACAGATGTGTAGGCATGAAAGTAGAGGACTAAAATTAGGATGTTAGTCCTAATGAGGCTAGTGAAAGGTGTGGTGTGTTGAATGTTAGATATGGAGAAAAGTAGACAGATTCAAGTTATATTGTGAATGTAGAGGAGTCAGGACTTGCTGATGAGTTAGGTTTGGGTTTTCTGAGAGCAGAGTTGGGGGCAGGTAAGAAAAACAAAAGAATTAAGAATGGATTCCAGGTTTTTGGCCTGAGCGTCTGGAAGAATAGTGACATTATTGGCTGTGCTGGGAAGACTTGAAGAAGAGCAGGTTTGGGGGAAGAGGAGGAGTTGTGTTTGGATATAAGAATTACATTTTTCTCAGACATCCCAATAGGAATATAATCCTAATAGAGATGTACACAGTTACATATATCAGTCTGCAGCTCAGGGGAAAGGTCTGGGCTAGAGATACATATTTGGGAGTTGTTCGCCTCTAGATGGCCATTGATTCAATGTCTTGGGATTGAATGAGGTCGCTTGAGAAGTGAGTGCAGAATCAGAAAATAAAAAAGAGATCTGACTGCTGACTGGTCTGCAGATCTGACTGATCTGCCCTGAAATGCTCTAACGTTTAGTGCTGGAAAGAAGACAAGGATAGTGCAAAGAAAATACCAAGGATGAACAAGAAAAACAGGAAATCCTGATGTATGAGAATCCAAGTGAGGAGTTGACACTTCAATGAAGACATCTTTAATGTAAAAGAGTGAGAGAGTAATGGTCTGAAAGCAGTACTGGGGATTAAGATGATGTAAACTACACTTCTGGAAAATGGGAATCAGATTAACAGCTTCTGCCAAGCAGGAAGGCAGTTGGAAGGAAGTCTTAACTGAGAATCACATCAGTTAAAACAGGAGGTGGACGGGTCCTTCAATGAAGAAGCTGCTGGTGCAGAATGTTTTGTCTTCCCATGAACAGGAGTTCCTGAGGGAAGTAAGGGACAGTTTATGAGGAGAGGGGGAAAAAGTAAAAAAAAAAAAAAAAAAACACAGAAGAGGATAAGGATAAGAAGTGAGGGGAGGATAAATAACCATAGAGAAAATTACGATTTGGGTATTGACCAAGGATGACATGGAGGCGAGCCCTGTGGAACATATGGCCTCGTGTGTCCACAAATTTCATTACAAAACACTTCTGATGTCAAGTAACAGTTCCAAAAATACTAACACAATTAGCTGACTTACTGTCAGTTTTTCTGAGAAAACAAAAAAACAAAAAACGAAAACAAAAACAAAACACTGGAACAAATATACAGGCAGTTAGATTGGTTCATTTCTGAAACCTTCGCCTAGTGCTGGAAACAGTAGCAGTGCCTGGTAAATGGGACAATCCAGACCTCATTTAATAGGCTTAATTCTAGTTTATGATGTCAGATGAGTCATCCAACTGAAAAACAAAGAGAGAACTTGGGATAGTTGCAAATAAAGTGAACTGGTTGTAGAAATCCTATATATGAAATGAATACAGTAATGAGAGAATACAGTAATGTTGGTAAGTTGAGCAAGATGAAGAAAAATAGAGTGATAAAGCCAGATGAAGTGAACATCAAAGGACGAAATTTTTTGCATGAAGTAAAGGAGTAAACAGTGGCCTGGAAGCAGCAGGAGGGAATGAAGGAGTGGCTTCCACTTGCAAGGGTAGTAGATTTTTTAGGAAACAGTCAAGTGTTCAGTAAGGTAAACAGAACAAAACAGAGAGGAAGCATTTTGGATTTATCTCTCCTGTGACACTCAGCATTTGGTCCTATATCAGTGCTCTGTCTGTATATGTGTGTATATATATATATATATATATATATGGATATATGCCTTACTTTTCTTAGACCATCAGCTCCTGAGTGCTCGGACCATGTGGTTTAGTTTTGCATGCCACAGGTAATCCAGAAATAATTGCCGTGTGTGTGTGTGTGTGTGTGTATGTGTGTGTATTTTAATCAAGACTATGATTACTGTCAGGCCACTTATACCTACTGCAGAGCAAGGTAGGAAAACCAACAGTTTATGAGTAAAACTTAACCCATATTGAATGTTATTTACCCAACAAAAAGAAATACCAAGGGGTGATTTGACTTGTGGCTACAATTGCAGGAATGACCCATAGACTTAAAAGCCATTAAGGACAGGAAACTAAGCTTTTCCGAGATTTAAAGAAAATGTGAATGTTTTCTCCAATGTAAAAAAGATAAAATTTTATTCTGGAGCATTTGAAAATAAAAAAAGAGAGTCCAAGCATTATTATTCTTTTTGCAAAATTTATACAAGAAGTTATACAAATTTTGCAAATGGTTGTAAGAATAATTTTCCTCTTTTTATTTTTTTTTAATTATACTTTAAGTTCTAGGGTACATGTGCACAACGTGCAGGTTTGTTACATATGTATACATGTGCCATGTTGGTGTGCTGCACCCATTAACTCATCATTTACATTAGGTATATCTCCTAATGCTATTCCTCCGCCCGTCCCCTCCCCACAATAGGACCTGGTGTGTGATGTTCCCCTTCCTGTGTCCAAGTGATCTCATTGTTCAATTCCCACCTATGAGTGAGAACATGCGCTGTTTGCTTTTCTGTTCTTGCGATAGTTTGCTGAGAATGATGGTTTCCAGCTGCATCCATGTCCCTGCAAATGACACGAACTCATCCTTTTTTATGGCTGCATAGTATTCCTTGGTGTATATGTGCCACATTTTCTTAATCCAGTCTGTCACTGATGGACATTTAGGTTGATTCTAAGTCTTTGCTATTGTGAATAGTGCCGCAATAAACATACGTGTTCATGTGTCTTTACAGCAGCATGACTTATAATCCTTTGGGTATATCCCCAGTAATGGGATGGCTGGGTCTAATGGTGTTTCGAGTTCTAGATCCTTGAGGAATCGCCATACTGTTTTCCATAATGGTTGAACTAGTTTACAATCCCACCAACAGTGTAAAAGTGTTCCTATTTCTCCACATCCTCTCCAGCACCTGTTGTTTCCTGACTTTTTAATGATTGCCATTCTAACTGGAGTGAGATGGTATCTCATTGTGGTTTTGATTTGCAGTTCTCTGATGGCGAGTGATGATGAGCATTTTTTCATGTGTCTGTTGGTTGTATGAATGTCTTCTTTTGAGAAGTGTCTGTTCATATCCTTTCCCCACTTTTTGAGGGGTTGTTTGCTTTTTTCTTGTAAATTTGATTGAGTTCTTTATAGGTTCTGGATATTAGCCCTTTGTCAGATGAGTAGATTGCAAAACTTTTCTCCCATTCTGCAGGTTGCCTGTTCACTCTGAAGGTAGTTTCTCTTGCTGTGCAGAAGCTCTTTAGTTTAATTAGATCCCATTTGTCAATTTTGACTTTTGTTGCCGTTGCTTTTGGTGTTTTAGATATGAAGTCCTTGCCCATGCCTATGTCCTGAATGGTATTACCTAGGTTTTCTTCTAGGGTTTTTATGGTTTTAGGTCTAACATTTAAGTCTCTAATCCATCTTGAATTAATTTTCATATAATGAGTAAGGAAAGGATCCATTTTCAGCTTTCTACTTATGGCTAGCCAATTTTCCCAGCACCATTTGAAAATAAAAAGAGAGTCCATGCATTACTATATTTTTGCAAAATTTATACAAGAAGTCATACAAATTTTGCAAATGGTTCTAAGAATAATTTTCCTCTTTTTAAATGTTGAGATTTGTTTTTTCATTTAACTTTCCTTTTATTATTTTTGATGTTGAATAACTTAAAGTAGTAATGGACATAGTTTAAAAAATTGAAGTTGAAAACTTATTAAAATCAAGAAACCCTTACCCCAGTGCACCCAAACCCATTGTCCAGCTCCTTGTAGGTGTTTATTTTTAATTCTCTTAGGTGATATTAATACTTCTAATAGTTATTTCTATACTTTTATACAATATATTTATACTGCTACCAGTTTTGCTTACTACCAGTTGTCTTTTCATGATAAATAATGATTTATTTCACAAATGTAACCCTTCCTGAATCCTCTACTACAATTATAGCAAAATTTTTAGTTCTATCAATAACCAGTGGTGATAACATTATAAACGACTATATAAATCCCTCTAGTATCCATCTGCAAACTGGATTGGTTCCTTTGCAAATTTGCCTGCTGCGCAGTTGTCACTTTAGTACTTCACTTTTTATAATTTTTATTTCTATTCATTCATTTTTAATTGACAGATGAAATTGCATATATTTATCATGTACAAAATGATGTTTTGAAATATGTGTACATTATGGAATGGCTATATTGAGCTAATTAACATATGCATTGCCTCACACAGTTATCATTTTCTGTGATAAGAACATTTAAAATCTACTCTTAGCAGTCTTCAAGAATACAGAACATTGCTATTAACTACAGTCACCTTGTTGTACAATAAGTCTCTTGAACTTATTCTTATCTAAGTAAAATTTTGTATTTTACTACAACAACTACCCTTGACTTCCAGTCCCCAGTAACCACCAAACCACCATTCTACCTTCTGCTTCTGTGAGTTCAACTTTTTTCTTTTCTTTTCTTTCTTTCTTTCTTTTTTTTTTTTTTTTTTTTGAGACGGATTCTCGCTCTGTCGCTCAGGCTGGATGGAGTGCAGTGGCGGATCTCAGCTCGCTGCAAGCTCCGCCTCCCAGGTTCACAACATTCTCCTGCCTCAGCCTCCCAAGTAGCTGGGACTACAGGAGCCTGCCATCACATCTGTTCTAACAGGTTTTTGTTTGTTTGTTTGTTTGTTTTGTAGGGTCTTTAGGGTTTTCTATATATAAGATCAGGCCATCCATATGCAGGGACAATTTGACTTCTTCCTTTCCAATTTGGATGCCTTTTATTTCTTTCTCTTGTTGAATTGCTCTGGATAGGTCTTCCAATACTGTGGTGAGAGTGGACATGCTTGTCTTGTTACTAACTTAGAGAAAAAGCTTTTAACTTTTTACCATTGAGTATAATGTTAGCTGTGGGTTTGTCATACGTGGCCTTTATTGTGATGAGGTACATTTCTTGTATATCTAATTAGTTGAGAGGCTTTTCTTTTATCATGAAAGAATGTTGAATTTTGTCAAATGCTTTTTCTGCATCTATTGAGATGATGAACTGGTTTTGGACTTCATTCTGTTAATGTGGTGTAGTATATTTATATATTTGCACATGTTACACCATGGGATAAATCCCACTTGGTCAAGGTGAATTTTTTTTTTTTAAGTTTACAATTTAACCCTTACAGCCATTATACACATACACACACACACACACACACACACACACACACACACACACATTTATTTATTAAGAAGTTCTGGGGAATCATTCTTTTAATGTACTGTTAACTTTGGTTTGCTAGAATTTTGTTGAGGATTTTTACATCTATTTTGTTCATTGGGAATATTGACCTGTGATTTTCTTTTCTTGTAGTATATTTGCCTGTCTTTGGTATGAGGGCAATGCTGGCCATATAAAATGAGTTTGGAAGTATTCCCTTTTCATTTTTTTGGAAGGATTTGAGAATGATTGGTATTAGTTTTTCTTTAAGTGTTTGGTAGAATTCAGCAGTGAAGGCATCAGGTCCTGGGCTTTTCTTTGATGGGAGACTTTCTGTTACTGATTCAGCTCCTTACTAATTATTGGTCTGTTCAGATATTCCATTTCCTCATGATTCAGTCTTAGCAGGTGATGTATGTCTAGGAATTTATCTATTACTTCTAGATTATCAGTTTGTTGGCATATAATTGTTTATAGTAATCTGTTATGATCCTTTGTTTTTCTGTGATATCAGTTGTTAACATCTCCTCTTTCATTTTTTATTTTTGGTATTTGAGCCTTCTCTCTTTTTTCTTAGTCTAAAGGTTTGTCTATTTTGTTTATCTTTTGAAAAAAAACACGCCTTAGTTTTAATGATCTTTTCTGTTGTTTTTTAAGTTCCTGATTTCATGTATTTCTGCTCTGATCTTTATTCTTTGCTTCTTTCTAGTAACTTTGGGCTTAGTTCTTCTTTTTCTGGTTCGTCAAGGCATAAAGTTAGATTGCTTATTTGAGATCTTTATTGTTTTTTGATGTAGGTGTTTCTTGCTATAACCTTCCTTCTTCCTAGAACTGCTTTGGCTGCATCTCATAAGTTTCGGTACATTGTATGCCTATTGTTTTCTCAAGATACATTAAATGCCCCTTTTAATTTCTCCTTTGACTTATTGGTTGTTCAGGAGAATGTTGTTTAATTTCCATGTATTTGTGAATTTTCCAAAATTATTCTCTTTATTGCTTTCTAGTTTCATACTATTGTGGTTGGGAAAGATACTCGATATAATTTTTCTTTTTAAATTTGGATGAACTTCCTGGTTTCATTCCTAGATCTCTTACCTTTCCTTTCACATTCTTTTTTTAATGCCCTACTTATAGATTGATTTCCTTTAATTTATTTTCCTACTTCTCTATTGAAATTTTTATTTTGGCAATTCTTTTTAATTTCAATACCTCTTCCTTATTCTCTAATTTCTTTTTGTATAGCATCTTGTTCTTATTTTATTAATATGATATATTTACAAATCTAAAGTAAAAGTTTTGTTTTTCTTACATTGCTCTTTAATTTCCTAAATTATTTCTGTCCCCTCCCTTCAAGGTGAGGTGTTCCTTTTTAGTTTGTTTGCCTGTTTGTTTTTCTTTTAATCTTTGCTATTCTCTTTCACATTGCAAACTTTTAATTGGTGATCCTTGATATCCCAGTATTATTTGGCAACAGAGAAGATGTCTATTTGCTCATGTAACTAACCCGAGCTTGTTGATTAGTGGTCTGTGATTTAGGATGATTAGGTAAAGCAGGTCATTTTGAGGCGGTACTTCAAAATGTCAGTACGCAAAAATTTTCCTTTGGGGATGCTCAGTTTCTTTAGAAGAGCAACCCTGCTGTTTTTTCCTGGAGAGTATACATCTGGCTAGAGACATTTCACATATTGAACAGGCTCTGGAGTCTCAACTACTCTGTACACAGACTTTTGTTTTGTTCTCTATTGTATCTAGCACTTCTTAACACTGAATTTCTCCAGGGTTATGTTTTACTGCAGTTTGATAAATCAGTTGTTATAACCTCCTTCCATGTTCATTCTTCTATAGATGTGTTAATATTTCTTGTCTGACTGACATCCCTTGTCCTGCTCACCTTGTGGTTTTATACCTGTTTTATTCCTTTACTCTCATTTTAGCAGAATCTTCAAAGGAAGCAGTGATAAAAACATGTGGTTGATCATCAAAAATCCACAGTTCTTCTATTTTCTAGAGTACGGTTACAGGGTAGCGAGTTATCTTCATTAGAAAATGAGGTTTTACTTCCATATCTTCTTTTTTTCCTTTATAATGTTTCCTCTCACATTTTATCTAATGCCTGATCATAATACAGATCACAAATAAATTTTAAAATCAGTTATATTATTTTAAAACTGTTTTATGCTCACTCATTCTAGCTTTAGGAAGCAAAAAGGTTTAATATGTCTCTCTAATGGAAGAAAAAAGAAACTAAGTTATTATTAAATTCTAATATTTTCACTTCCAATGCACCTAAAATTTTTTTCTGTTGATCTCACTATTAGTTGCTCCACATTGTAGCAGTGCAGACAAAGCATAGCACCTGCACATTAGAGATCCATTTGTGTGCATTCCATACTTTTTTCAGTTCTCATAATATACTTCTTGAGATAACTTAAATGGACTGACCATAGAGAGAGACTAAAGAGGAAGACAGATCACTATCTTTACAAAATAGTTTTATAATATTCTTTTTGTTCTCTCTATTTAAAGTTTTAGCAATTTTTAAATGGAGAAATGGTCATCATTTCTGATGTCTAGCTCTAGAGTTTCTAACAATCTGAGTCCTCTCTCTGTCTTCAAACCACTTCCACTCCTCTTGCTGGCCATAAAAAAAAAATCTGTCTCATTTTTTATAAAACATCATGGAAGCTTTGCAGGTATCTGAAAATAGCAATAATCATCCCCCTGAGGCATTTGTCCCTCCTCTAGTGTAGTAACCAAACTGGAACAGTGTACTCTAAGCATGGGCCAAACAGTACATAACAAAAAGGGCTTATCCCCTCACTAGTTCTAGGTGATTCTTAACTCAGACCCAAATCAAATTGAGCTTTTCAAGAGTTGTACCACAAAGTAGGTGTACATTAGATTTGCATTTTCTTCATATCCTAGCGTTTTATTTTCAATGTTTAATTGTTAAGCTTTTTTATCCCAGATCTATTTTTGTACCTATGAGTAAGAATTTATATTTGAGAGGGGGGCAGAGCAAGATGGCCGAATAGGAACAGCTCCAGTCTCCAGCTCCCAGGGTGAGCGACACAGAAGACAGGCGATTTCTGCATTTTCAACTGAGGTACTGGGTTCATCTCACTAGGGAGTGCCAGACAATCAGTGCTAGTCAGCTGCTGCAGCCCGACCAGGGAGAGCTGAAGCAGGGCAAGGCATCGCCTCACCTGGGAAGCACAAGGGGGAAGGGAATCCCTTTTCCTAGCCAAGGGAACTGAGACACACAATACCTGGAAAATAGGGTAACTCCCACCACAATACTGCACTTTACCAAGGGTCTTAGCAAACGGGCACACCAGGAGATTATATCCCACACCTGGCCGGGAGGGTCCCATTCCCACGGAGCCTCCCTCATTGCTAGCACAGCAGTCTGAGATCTAACGGCAAGACAGCAGCCAGGCTGGGGGAGGGGCGCCCACCATTGCTGAGGCTTAAGTAGGTAAACAAAGCCACTGGGAAGCTCCAACAGGGTGGAGCTCACAGCAGCTCAAGGAGGCCTGCCTGTCTCTGTAGATTCCACCTCTGGGGACAGGGTACAGCTAAACAACAACAGCAACAACAACAACAAAAAGCAGCAGAAACCTCTGCAGATGCAAAGGACTCTGTCTGACAGCTTTGAAGAGAGCAGTGGATCTCCCAACACGGAGGTTGAGATCTGAGAACAGACAGACTGCCTGCTCAAGTGGGTCCCTGAACCCTGAGTAGCCTAACTGGGAGACATCCCCCACTAGGGGCAGACCGACACCCCACACCTCACATGGTGGAGTACACCCCTGAGAGGAAGCTTCCAAAGGAAGAATCAGAGAGGTACACTTGCTGTTCAGCAATATTCTATCTTCTGCAGCATCTGCTGCTGATACCCAGGAAAACAGGGTCTGGAGTGGACCCCAAGCAATCTCCAACAGACCTACAGCTGAGGGTCCTGACATTTAGAAGGAAAACTAACAAACAGGAAGGACACCCACACCAAAACCCCATCAGTACGTCACCATCATCAAAGACCAGAGGCAGATAAAACCACAAAGATGGGAAAAAAGCAGGGCAGAAAAGCTGGAAATTCAAAAAATAAGAGCGCATCTCCCCCTGCAAAGGAACGCAGCTCATCGCCAGCAGCCTATCAAAGCTGGACAGAGAATGACTTTGACGAGATGAGAGAAGAAGTCTTCAGTCCATCAAACTTCTCAGAGCTAAAGGAGGAATTACGTACCCAGCACAAAGAAACTAACAATCTTGAAAAAAGAGTGGAAGAATTGATAACTGGAATAAGTAATGCAGAGGAGGCCATAAACGAACTGACAGAGATGAAAACCATGACACGAGAAATATGTGACAAATGCACAAGCTTCAGTAACTGACTCGATCAACTGGAAGAAAGAGTATCAGCAATTGAGGATCAAATGAATGAAATGAAGCAAGAAGAGAAATCTAAAGAAAAAAGAAGAAAAAGAAATGAACAAAGCCTGCAAAAAGTATGGGATTATGTAAAAAGACCAAATCTACGTCTGATTGGGGTGCCTGAAAGTGAGGGGGAAAATGGAACCAAGTTGGAAAACATTCTTCAGGATATCATCCAGGAGAATTTCCCCAACCTAGTAGGGCAGGCCAACATTCAATTTCAGGAAATACAGAGAATGCCACAAAGATACTCTTCGAGAAGAGCAACTCCAAGACACATAATTGCCAGATTCACCAAAGTTGAAATGACGGAAAAAATCTTAAGGGCAGCAAGAGAGAAAGGTCGGGTTACCCACAAAGGGAAGCCCATCAGACTAACAGCAGATCTCTTGGCAGAAACTCTACAAGCCAGAAGAGAGTGGAGGCCAATATTCAACATTCTTAAAACACATTCAAAAGCTAGCAGAAGGCAAGAAATAACTAAGATCAGAGCAGAACTGAAGGAGATAGAGACACAAAAAACCCTCCAAAAAATCAATGAATCCAGGAGGTGGTTTTTTGAAAAGATCAACAAAATTGATAGACCGCTAGCAAGACTAATAAAGAAGAAAAGAGAGAAGAATCAAATAGACGCAATAAAAAATGATAAAGGGGATATCACCACCGACCCCACAGAAATACAAACTACCATCAGAGAATACTATAAATACCTCTACGCAAATAAACTAGAAAATCTAGAAGAAATGGATAATTTCCTGGACACTTACACTCTCCCAAGACTAAACCAGGAAGAATCTGAATCCCTAATAGACCAATAGTAGGCTCTGAAATTGAGGCAATAATTAATAGCCTACCAACCAAAAAAAGTCCAGGAGCAGATGGATTCACAGCTGAATTCTACCAGAGGTACAAGGAGGAGCTGGTACTATTCCTTCTGAAACTATTCCAATCAATAGAAAAAGAGGGAATCCTCCCTAACTCATTTTATGAGGCCAATATCATCCTGATACCAAAGCCTGGCAGAGACACAATAAAGAAAGAGAATTTTAGACGAATATCTCTGATGAACATTGATACAAAAATCCTCAATAAAATACTGGCAAACTAGATCCAGCAGCACATCAAAAAGCTTATCCACCATGATCAAGTGGGCTT
>NW_022320557.1:0-12322 GCF_002776525.5 Piliocolobus tephrosceles
AAGCCCACTTGATCATGGTGGATAAGCTTTTTGATGTGCTGCTGGATCTAGTTTGCCAGTATTTTATTGAGGATTTTTGTATCAATGTTCATCAGAGATATTCGTCTAAAATTCTCTTTCTTTATTGTGTCTCTGCCAGGCTTTGGTATCAGGATGATATTGGCCTCATAAAATGAGTTAGGGAGGATTCCCTCTTTTTCTATTGATTGGAATAGTTTCAGAAGGAATAGTACCAGCTCCTCCTTGTACCTCTGGTAGAATTCAGCTGTGAATCCATCTGCTCCTGGACTTTTTTTGGTTGGTAGGCTATTAATTATTGCCTCAATTTCAGAGCCTACTATTGGTCTATTAGGGATTCAGATTCTTCCTGGTTTAGTCTTGGGAGAGTGTAAGTGTCCAGGAAATTATCCATTTCTTCTAGATTTTCTAGTTTATTTGCGTAGAGGTATTTATAGTATTCTCTGATGGTAGTTTGTATTTCTGTGGGGTCGGTGGTGATATCCCCTTTATCATTTTTTATTGCGTCTATTTGATTCTTCTCTCTTTTCTTCTTTATTAGTCTTGCTAGCGGTCTATCAATTTTGTTGATCTTTTCAAAAAACCACCTCCTGGATTCATTGATTTTTTGGAGGGTTTTTTGTGTCTCTATCTCCTTCAGTTCTGCTCTGATCTTAGTTATTTCTTGCCTTCTGCTAGCTTTTGAATGTGTTTTAAGAATGTTGAATATTGGCCTCCACTCTCTTCTGGCTTGTAGAGTTTCTGCCAAGAGATCTGCTGTTAGTCTGATGGGCTTCCCTTTGTGGGTAACCCGACCTTTCTCTCTTGCTGCCCTTAAGATTTTTTCCGTCATTTCAACTTTGGTGAATCTGGCAATTATGTGTCTTGGAGTTGCTCTTCTCGAAGAGTATCTTTGTGGCATTCTCTGTATTTCCTGAAATTGAATGTTGGCCTGCCCTACTAGGTTGGGGAAATTCTCCTGGATGATATCCTGAAGAATGTTTTCCAACTTGGTTCCATTTTCCCCCTCACTTTCAGGCACCCCAATCAGACGTAGATTTGGTCTTTTTACATAATCCCATACTTTTTGCAGGCTTTGTTCATTTCTTTTTCTTCTTTTTTCTTTAGATTTCTCTTCTTGCTTCATTTCATTCATTTGATCCTCAATTGCTGATACTCTTTCTTCCAGTTGATCGAGTCAGTTACTGAAGCTTGTGCATTTGTCACATATTTCTCGTGTCATGGTTTTCATCTCTGTCAGTTCGTTTATGGCCTCCTCTGCATTACTTATTCCAGTTATCAATTCTTCCACTCTTTTTTCAAGATTGTTAGTTTCTTTGTGCTGGGTACGTAATTCCTCCTTTAGCTCTGAGAAGTTTGATGGACTGAAGACTTCTTCTCTCATCTCGTCAAAGTCATTCTCTGTCCAGCTTTGATAGGCTGCTGGCGATGAGCTGCGTTCCTTTGCAGGGGGAGATGCGCTCTTATTTTTTGAATTTCCAGCTTTTCTGCCCTGCTTTTTTCCCATCTTTGTGGTTTTATCTGCCTCTGGTCTTTGATGATGGTGACGTACTGATGGGGTTTTGGTGTGGGTGTCCTTCCTGTTTGTTAGTTTTCCTTCTAAATGTCAGGACCCTCAGCTGTAGGTCTGTTGGAGATTGCTTGGGGTCCACTCCAGACCCTGTTTTCCTGGGTATCAGCAGCAGATGCTGCAGAAGATAGAATATTGCTGAACAGCAAGTGTACCTCTCTGATTCTTCCTTTGGAAGCTTCCTCTCAGGGGTGTACTCCACCATGTGAGGTGTGGGGTGTCGGTCTGCCCCTAGTGGGGGATGTCTCCCAGTTAGGCTACTCAGGGTTCAGGGACCCACTTGAGCAGGCAGTCTGTCTGTTCTCAGATCTCAACCTCCGTGTTGGGAGATCCACTGCTCTCTTCAAAGCTGTCAGACAGAGTCCTTTGCATCTGCAGAGGTTTCTGCTGCTTTTTGTTGTTGTTGTTGCTGTTGTTGTTTAGCTGTACCCTGTCCCCAGAGGTGGAATCTACAGAGACAGGCAGGCCTCCTTGAGCTGCTGTGAGCTCCACCCTGTTGGAGCTTCCCAGTGGCTTTGTTTACCTACTTAAGCCTCAGCAATGGTGGGCGCCCCTCCCCCAGCCTGGCTGCTGTCTTGCCGTTAGATCTCAGACTGCTGTGCTAGCAATGAGGGAGGCTCCGTGGGAATGGGACCCTCCCGGCCAGGTGTGGGATATAATCTCCTGGTGTGCCCGTTTGCTAAGACCCTTGGTAAAGTGCAGTATTGTGGTGGGAGTTACCCTATTTTCCAGGTATTGTGTGTCTCAGTTCCCTTGGCTAGGAAAAGGGATTCCCTTCCCCCTTGTGCTTCCCAGGTGAGGCGATGCCTTGCCCTGCTTCAGCTCTCCCTGGTCGGGCTGCAGCAGCTGACTAGCACTGATTGTCTGGCACTCCCTAGTGAGATGAACCCAGTACCTCAGTTGAAAATGCAGAAATCGCCTGTCTTCTGTGTCGCTCACCCTGGGAGCTGGAGACTGGAGCTGTTCCTATTCGGCCATCTTGCTCTGCCCCCCTCTCAAATATAAATTCTTACTCATAGGTACAAAAATAGATCTGGGATAAAAAAGCTTAACAATTAAACATTGAAAATAAAACGCTAGGATATGAAGAAAATGCAAATCTAATGTACACCTACTTTGTGGTACAACTCTTGAAAAGCTCAATTTGATTTGGGTCTGAGTTAAGAATCACCTAGAACTAGTGAGGGGATAAGCCCTTTTTGTTATGTACTGTTTGGCCCATGCTTAGAGTACACTGTTCCAGTTTGGTTACTACACTAGAGGAGGGACAAATGCCTCAGGGGGATGATTATTGCTATTTTCAGATACCTGCAAAGCTTCCATGATGTTTTATAAAAAATGAGACAGATTTTTTTTTTATGGCCAGCAAGAGGAGTGGAAGTGGTTTGAAGACAGAGAGAGGACTCAGATTGTTAGAAACTCTAGAGCTAGACATCAGAAATGATGACCATTTCTCCATTTAAAAATTGCTAAAACTTTAAATAGAGAGAACAAAAAGAATATTATAAAACTATTTTGTAAAGATAGTGATCTGTCTTCCTCTTTAGTCTCTCTCTATGGTCAGTCCATTTAAGTTATCTCAAGAAGTATATTATGAGAACTGAAAAAAGTATGGAATGCACACAAATGGATCTCTAATGTGCAGGTGCTATGCTTTGTCTGCACTGCTACAATGTGGAGCAACTAATAGTGAGATCAACAGAAAAAAATTTTAGGTGCATTGGAAGTGAAAATATTAGAATTTAATAATAACTTAGTTTCTTTTTTCTTCCATTAGAGAGACATATTAAACCTTTTTGCTTCCTAAAGCTAGAATGAGTGAGCATAAAACAGTTTTAAAATAATATAACTGATTTTAAAATTTATTTGTGATCTGTATTATGATCAGGCATTAGATAAAATGTGAGAGGAAACATTATAAAGGAAAAAAAGAAGATATGGAAGTAAAACCTCATTTTCTAATGAAGATAACTCGCTACCCTGTAACCGTACTCTAGAAAATAGAAGAACTGTGGATTTTTGATGATCAACCACATGTTTTTATCACTGCTTCCTTTGAAGATTCTGCTAAAATGAGAGTAAAGGAATAAAACAGGTATAAAACCACAAGGTGAGCAGGACAAGGGATGTCAGTCAGACAAGAAATATTAACACATCTATAGAAGAATGAACATGGAAGGAGGTTATAACAACTGATTTATCAAACTGCAGTAAAACATAACCCTGGAGAAATTCAGTGTTAAGAAGTGCTAGATACAATAGAGAACAAAACAAAAGTCTGTGTACAGAGTAGTTGAGACTCCAGAGCCTGTTCAATATGTGAAATGTCTCTAGCCAGATGTATACTCTCCAGGAAAAAACAGCAGGGTTGCTCTTCTAAAGAAACTGAGCATCCCCAAAGGAAAATTTTTGCGTACTGACATTTTGAAGTACCGCCTCAAAATGACCTGCTTTACCTAATCATCCTAAATCACAGACCACTAATCAACAAGCTCGGGTTAGTTACATGAGCAAATAGACATCTTCTCTGTTGCCAAATAATACTGGGATATCAAGGATCACCAATTAAAAGTTTGCAATGTGAAAGAGAATAGCAAAGATTAAAAGAAAAACAAACAGGCAAACAAACTAAAAAGGAACACCTCACCTTGAAGGGAGGGGACAGAAATAATTTAGGAAATTAAAGAGCAATGTAAGAAAAACAAAACTTTTACTTTAGATTTGTAAATATATCATATTAATAAAATAAGAACAAGATGCTATACAAAAAGAAATTAGAGAATAAGGAAGAGGTATTGAAATTAAAAAGAATTGCCAAAATAAAAATTTCAATAGAGAAGTAGGAAAATAAATTAAAGGAAATCAATCTATAAGTAGGGCATTAAAAAAAGAATGTGAAAGGAAAGGTAAGAGATCTAGGAATGAAACCAGGAAGTTCATCCAAATTTAAAAAGAAAAATTATATCGAGTATCTTTCCCAACCACAATAGTATGAAACTAGAAAGCAATAAAGAGAATAATTTTGGAAAATTCACAAATACATGGAAATTAAACAACATTCTCCTGAACAACCAATAAGTCAAAGGAGAAATTAAAAGGGGCATTTAATGTATCTTGAGAAAACAATAGGCATACAATGTACCGAAACTTATGAGATGCAGCCAAAGCAGTTCTAGGAAGAAGGAAGGTTATAGCAAGAAACACCTACATCAAAAAACAATAAAGATCTCAAATAAGCAATCTAACTTTATGCCTTGACGAACCAGAAAAAGAAGAACTAAGCCCAAAGTTACTAGAAAGAAGCAAAGAATAAAGATCAGAGCAGAAATACATGAAATCAGGAACTTAAAAAACAACAGAAAAGATCATTAAAACTAAGGCGTGTTTTTTTTCAAAAGATAAACAAAATAGACAAACCTTTAGACTAAGAAAAAAGAGAGAAGGCTCAAATACCAAAAATAAAAAATGAAAGAGGAGATGTTAACAACTGATATCACAGAAAAACAAAGGATCATAACAGATTACTATAAACAATTATATGCCAACAAACTGATAATCTAGAAGTAATAGATAAATTCCTAGACATACATCACCTGCTAAGACTGAATCATGAGGAAATGGAATATCTGAACAGACCAATAATTAGTAAGGAGCTGAATCAGTAACAGAAAGTCTCCCATCAAAGAAAAGCCCAGGACCTGATGCCTTCACTGCTGAATTCTACCAAACACTTAAAGAAAAACTAATACCAATCATTCTCAAATCCTTCCAAAAAAATGAAAAGGGAATACTTCCAAACTCATTTTATATGGCCAGCATTGCCCTCATACCAAAGACAGGCAAATATACTACAAGAAAAGAAAATCACAGGTCAATATTCCCAATGAACAAAATAGATGTAAAAATCCTCAACAAAATTCTAGCAAACCAAAGTTAACAGTACATTAAAAGAATGATTCCCCAGAACTTCTTAATAAATAAATGTGTGTGTGTGTGTGTGTGTGTGTGTGTGTGTGTGTGTGTATGTGTATAATGGCTGTAAGGGTTAAATTGTAAACTTAAAAAAAAAAAATTCACCTTGACCAAGTGGGATTTATCCCATGGTGTAACATGTGCAAATATATAAATATACTACACCACATTAACAGAATGAAGTCCAAAACCAGTTCATCATCTCAATAGATGCAGAAAAAGCATTTGACAAAATTCAACATTCTTTCATGATAAAAGAAAAGCCTCTCAACTAATTAGATATACAAGAAATGTACCTCATCACAATAAAGGCCACGTATGACAAACCCACAGCTAACATTATACTCAATGGTAAAAAGTTAAAAGCTTTTTCTCTAAGTTAGTAACAAGACAAGCATGTCCACTCTCACCACAGTATTGGAAGACCTATCCAGAGCAATTCAACAAGAGAAAGAAATAAAAGGCATCCAAATTGGAAAGGAAGAAGTCAAATTGTCCCTGCATATGGATGGCCTGATCTTATATATAGAAAACCCTAAAGACCCTACAAAACAAACAAACAAACAAACAAAAACCTGTTAGAACAGATGTGATGGCAGGCTCCTGTAGTCCCAGCTACTTGGGAGGCTGAGGCAGGAGAATGTTGTGAACCTGGGAGGCGGAGCTTGCAGCGAGCTGAGATCCGCCACTGCACTCCATCCAGCCTGAGCGACAGAGCGAGAATCCGTCTCAAAAAAAAAAAAAAAAAAAAGAAAGAAAGAAAGAAAAGAAAAGAAAAAAGTTGAACTCACAGAAGCAGAAGGTAGAATGGTGGTTTGGTGGTTACTGGGGACTGGAAGTCAAGGGTAGTTGTTGTAGTAAAATACAAAATTTTACTTAGATAAGAATAAGTTCAAGAGACTTATTGTACAACAAGGTGACTGTAGTTAATAGCAATGTTCTGTATTCTTGAAGACTGCTAAGAGTAGATTTTAAATGTTCTTATCACAGAAAATGATAACTGTGTGAGGCAATGCATATGTTAATTAGCTCAATATAGCCATTCCATAATGTACACATATTTCAAAACATCATTTTGTACATGATAAATATATGCAATTTCATCTGTCAATTAAAAATGAATGAATAGAAATAAAAATTATAAAAAGTGAAGTACTAAAGTGACAACTGCGCAGCAGGCAAATTTGCAAAGGAACCAATCCAGTTTGCAGATGGATACTAGAGGGATTTATATAGTCGTTTATAATGTTATCACCACTGGTTATTGATAGAACTAAAAATTTTGCTATAATTGTAGTAGAGGATTCAGGAAGGGTTACATTTGTGAAATAAATCATTATTTATCATGAAAAGACAACTGGTAGTAAGCAAAACTGGTAGCAGTATAAATATATTGTATAAAAGTATAGAAATAACTATTAGAAGTATTAATATCACCTAAGAGAATTAAAAATAAACACCTACAAGGAGCTGGACAATGGGTTTGGGTGCACTGGGGTAAGGGTTTCTTGATTTTAATAAGTTTTCAACTTCAATTTTTTAAACTATGTCCATTACTACTTTAAGTTATTCAACATCAAAAATAATAAAAGGAAAGTTAAATGAAAAAACAAATCTCAACATTTAAAAAGAGGAAAATTATTCTTAGAACCATTTGCAAAATTTGTATGACTTCTTGTATAAATTTTGCAAAAATATAGTAATGCATGGACTCTCTTTTTATTTTCAAATGGTGCTGGGAAAATTGGCTAGCCATAAGTAGAAAGCTGAAAATGGATCCTTTCCTTACTCATTATATGAAAATTAATTCAAGATGGATTAGAGACTTAAATGTTAGACCTAAAACCATAAAAACCCTAGAAGAAAACCTAGGTAATACCATTCAGGACATAGGCATGGGCAAGGACTTCATATCTAAAACACCAAAAGCAACGGCAACAAAAGTCAAAATTGACAAATGGGATCTAATTAAACTAAAGAGCTTCTGCACAGCAAGAGAAACTACCTTCAGAGTGAACAGGCAACCTGCAGAATGGGAGAAAAGTTTTGCAATCTACTCATCTGACAAAGGGCTAATATCCAGAACCTATAAAGAACTCAATCAAATTTACAAGAAAAAAGCAAACAACCCCTCAAAAAGTGGGGAAAGGATATGAACAGACACTTCTCAAAAGAAGACATTCATACAACCAACAGACACATGAAAAAATGCTCATCATCACTCGCCATCAGAGAACTGCAAATCAAAACCACAATGAGATACCATCTCACTCCAGTTAGAATGGCAATCATTAAAAAGTCAGGAAACAACAGGTGCTGGAGAGGATGTGGAGAAATAGGAACACTTTTACACTGTTGGTGGGATTGTAAACTAGTTCAACCATTATGGAAAACAGTATGGCGATTCCTCAAGGATCTAGAACTCGAAACACCATTAGACCCAGCCATCCCATTACTGGGGATATACCCAAAGGATTATAAGTCATGCTGCTGTAAAGACACATGAACACGTATGTTTATTGCGGCACTATTCACAATAGCAAAGACTTAGAATCAACCTAAATGTCCATCAGTGACAGACTGGATTAAGAAAATGTGGCACATATACACCAAGGAATACTATGCAGCCATAAAAAAGGATGAGTTCGTGTCATTTGCAGGGACATGGATGCAGCTGGAAACCATCATTCTCAGCAAACTATCGCAAGAACAGAAAAGCAAACAGCGCATGTTCTCACTCATAGGTGGGAATTGAACAATGAGATCACTTGGACACAGGAAGGGGAACATCACACACCAGGTCCTATTGTGGGGAGGGGACGGGCGGAGGAATAGCATTAGGAGATATACCTAATGTAAATGATGAGTTAATGGGTGCAGCACACCAACATGGCACATGTATACATATGTAACAAACCTGCACGTTGTGCACATGTACCCTAGAACTTAAAGTATAATTAAAAAAAAATAAAAAGAGGAAAATTATTCTTACAACCATTTGCAAAATTTGTATAACTTCTTGTATAAATTTTGCAAAAAGAATAATAATGCTTGGACTCTCTTTTTTTATTTTCAAATGCTCCAGAATAAAATTTTATCTTTTTTACATTGGAGAAAACATTCACATTTTCTTTAAATCTCGGAAAAGCTTAGTTTCCTGTCCTTAATGGCTTTTAAGTCTATGGGTCATTCCTGCAATTGTAGCCACAAGTCAAATCACCCCTTGGTATTTCTTTTTGTTGGGTAAATAACATTCAATATGGGTTAAGTTTTACTCATAAACTGTTGGTTTTCCTACCTTGCTCTGCAGTAGGTATAAGTGGCCTGACAGTAATCATAGTCTTGATTAAAATACACACACATACACACACACACACACACACACGGCAATTATTTCTGGATTACCTGTGGCATGCAAAACTAAACCACATGGTCCGAGCACTCAGGAGCTGATGGTCTAAGAAAAGTAAGGCATATATCCATATATATATATATATATATATATACACACATATACAGACAGAGCACTGATATAGGACCAAATGCTGAGTGTCACAGGAGAGATAAATCCAAAATGCTTCCTCTCTGTTTTGTTCTGTTTACCTTACTGAACACTTGACTGTTTCCTAAAAAATCTACTACCCTTGCAAGTGGAAGCCACTCCTTCATTCCCTCCTGCTGCTTCCAGGCCACTGTTTACTCCTTTACTTCATGCAAAAAATTTCGTCCTTTGATGTTCACTTCATCTGGCTTTATCACTCTATTTTTCTTCATCTTGCTCAACTTACCAACATTACTGTATTCTCTCATTACTGTATTCATTTCATATATAGGATTTCTACAACCAGTTCACTTTATTTGCAACTATCCCAAGTTCTCTCTTTGTTTTTCAGTTGGATGACTCATCTGACATCATAAACTAGAATTAAGCCTATTAAATGAGGTCTGGATTGTCCCATTTACCAGGCACTGCTACTGTTTCCAGCACTAGGCGAAGGTTTCAGAAATGAACCAATCTAACTGCCTGTATATTTGTTCCAGTGTTTTGTTTTTGTTTTCGTTTTTTGTTTTTTTGTTTTCTCAGAAAAACTGACAGTAAGTCAGCTAATTGTGTTAGTATTTTTGGAACTGTTACTTGACATCAGAAGTGTTTTGTAATGAAATTTGTGGACACACGAGGCCATATGTTCCACAGGGCTCGCCTCCATGTCATCCTTGGTCAATACCCAAATCGTAATTTTCTCTATGGTTATTTATCCTCCCCTCACTTCTTATCCTTATCCTCTTCTGTGTTTTTTTTTTTTTTTTTTTACTTTTTCCCCCTCTCCTCATAAACTGTCCCTTACTTCCCTCAGGAACTCCTGTTCATGGGAAGACAAAACATTCTGCACCAGCAGCTTCTTCATTGAAGGACCCGTCCACCTCCTGTTTTAACTGATGTGATTCTCAGTTAAGACTTCCTTCCAACTGCCTTCCTGCTTGGCAGAAGCTGTTAATCTGATTCCCATTTTCCAGAAGTGTAGTTTACATCATCTTAATCCCCAGTACTGCTTTCAGACCATTACTCTCTCACTCTTTTACATTAAAGATGTCTTCATTGAAGTGTCAACTCCTCACTTGGATTCTCATACATCAGGATTTCCTGTTTTTCTTGTTCATCCTTGGTATTTTCTTTGCACTATCCTTGTCTTCTTTCCAGCACTAAACGTTAGAGCATTTCAGGGCAGATCAGTCAGATCTGCAGACCAGTCAGCAGTCAGATCTCTTTTTTATTTTCTGATTCTGCACTCACTTCTCAAGCGACCTCATTCAATCCCAAGACATTGAATCAATGGCCATCTAGAGGCGAACAACTCCCAAATATGTATCTCTAGCCCAGACCTTTCCCCTGAGCTGCAGACTGATATATGTAACTGTGTACATCTCTATTAGGATTATATTCCTATTGGGATGTCTGAGAAAAATGTAATTCTTATATCCAAACACAACTCCTCCTCTTCCCCCAAACCTGCTCTTCTTCAAGTCTTCCCAGCACAGCCAATAATGTCACTATTCTTCCAGACGCTCAGGCCAAAAACCTGGAATCCATTCTTAATTCTTTTGTTTTTCTTACCTGCCCCCAACTCTGCTCTCAGAAAACCCAAACCTAACTCATCAGCAAGTCCTGACTCCTCTACATTCACAATATAACTTGAATCTGTCTACTTTTCTCCATATCTAACATTCAACACACCACACCTTTCACTAGCCTCATTAGGACTAACATCCTAATTTTAGTCCTCTACTTTCATGCCTACACATCTGTTCTCTGCCCAACAGTAGGGAAGATCAATTAAAATAGTAAATTATAAAAATTCTGCTCCAAATATTTTAATGGCTTCCCACTACATTTAGATCAAATTCCATTATTCTTACCATGGTGCTCAAAACCTTACAGGATCTTGTCCTTAGATCTATGATGGTACCTTTTAGCATCTTTTTTGAATTTTCATTCACTCCACTCACTCATCCCATAGTGGCCTCCTTGATGATTCTTTTTATTTATTTATTTGTTTGTTTGTTTATTATTTATTTATTTATGAGATGGAGACTCACTCTGTCACCCAGGCTGGAGTACAGTGGCGCAACCTCTGCTCACTGCAACCTCCATCTCCTGGGTTCAAACGATTCTCCTGCCTCAGCCTCCTGAGCAGCTGGGACTATAGGCATGTACCACCGTGCTCGGCTAATTTTTGTATTTTTAGTAAAGATGGGGTTTCACCGTGTTAGCCAGGATGGTCTCGATCTAACCTCATGATCTGCCCGCCCCAGCCTCCCAAAGTGCCTGGATTACAGGCATGAGCCACCGCGCCCAGCCTCCTTGATGATTCTTGACGAATCACTTTCATTCCAAGCCCAGGTACTTTGTCATTACCATTCTTTATGAAATGTTTGTTGTTGAGATCTTTTCACAACTTGCTGTCTTATTTTGTTCAGGTCTCTACTTACCTTCTCAGGCAGACCTTCTCTCACTAACATTCATCATCTTTTTCTTCACTGCCCTGCTTTGTGTGCTTCCATGATAATTCTCACCTCCTGACATTACATTGCTTTATGTATTTGTTTGCTTCTATGTTTATTACATGTCCCCCCTCTCCCCCACTGGAATGTGAACTCCTTTAGGGCAGGAGCTGTGTTTTACCATTTATTCCTGCACCCCAACCACCTAGCACAGAGCCTGTCACATTGTAGACACAGAAAATATTAAATAAATGGATGATTTCCTATGTTTTCCTTGCTTCTCTATTCAGCATAGGTACCGTAGTGTATCACTGCAGTCACTCACCAGCACTCTTGACCTCCCTAGTCACTTCAATCCAAGTCCTCTATTTCTCTCTGAAAAAAAAAAAAAATCCATTGCTATTGATGGGTTGGTGACATTAATGAGTGTATTTTTGAATTCTGCTGTTCCTTCAACCTATGCCTGCAGTTACTCTCTGTCCCTAATTAGTTCTGTCTTCTTTATCCTACAAAATCTGGTTTAAATCAGCCAGGCGCGGTGGCTCACGCCTATAATCCCAGCACTTTTGGAAGCCAAGAATTGAGTACAGATTCAGAAAAAAACACCTGAGGTCAGGAGTTCAAGACCAGTCTGACCAAATGGAGAAACCCCCTTCTCTACTAAAAATACAAAATTAGCCAGGGATTGGAGTGGGGGTGGTGGCACATGCCTGTAATCCCAGCTACTCAGGAGGCTGAGGAAAGAGAATTGCTTGAACCCAG
>NW_022320557.1:12422-22906 GCF_002776525.5 Piliocolobus tephrosceles
CAAAAAAAAAAAAAAAAAAAAAATACACACACACACACACACACACATATGCATATATGCATATATTCTAGTTTAAATCTTTACTATTTATTTTACCTTCCTCATGGGGAATGTAGAAGCCATTGTATGAGATTTCCCTCAACCTACTGTGCTCCTTTCTCTCCACCAAAATATAGATGGTATCTAATCTCATCCACTCTTTCCTTCTCAGCTGTGATCTAGACCTGGGAAATTCCACACTTACGCTCTAGATAACCCCCTCCCCCCGCCTTTTCAGGAAGGTGGTACAAGTGATTATTTTTCTTTCATCTGCATTTTCTCTCCTTTCCATTGACTTACTTGACCGTTCCAAATTCTTTCTTCTCTTGAACTTCCTTGATTCATTATTTATGCCCCTCTGAATGTTTCTAATTTGTGCCTTCTCCCTTATATTTTAATTCTCTCTTATTTTAATTAACCTTCCTCATTAAACTAGATTTCCTGAGGGTAGGGTCCCTGATTTATCATATGTGTGTGTGTGTGTGTGTGTGTATGTGTGTGTGTGTGTGTGTGTGTGTATACACATAATGGTAAATATATATAACCTTAACCAATTTGAATTGTGTAGTTCAGTCCTGTTAAATACATTCACATTGCTATGCAGTCTCCTGAACCCTTTTCATCTTGCAAAACTGGAACTCTGTATTCGTTAAACAACAACTCCCCATTCCTTTCTGCCCTAGCCCCTGGCACCCACCATCATGCTTTCTGTCTCTATGAATTTGCTACTCTAGATACGTCATAGAAGTGAAATCACGTAACAATTATCCTTTTGTGACTGGCTTATTTCATTTAGCAACCTCAAGATTCATGTCTGTTGTAGTATGTATCAGAATTTCCTTCCTTTGTGAGGTTGAATAATTGTGAATGGAATGAATTCATTGTGTGTGTATATCACATTTTGTTTATTGTTCTCTCAATGGACACTTGGATTGCTTCCACCATTTGTCTATTGGGAATAATGAAGCTATGAACATGGGTATGCAAATATCTCTTTGAGACTCTGCTTATAATTTGGGGATATATACTAAGAAGTGGAACAGCTGAATCATATAGTGATTCTATTTGTAAGTTTTTGAGGAACCATCACAACATTTTCCATAGTGGTTGCACCATTTTACATTCCGAATAGTGCACAAGGGTTTCAATTTCTCCATATCCTTGCCAACACTTGATATTTTCTGGGGTTTTTTGGTAGTACCCATCGTAATGTGAGGTGGAGTCTCATGGCTTTGATTTGCATTTCTGATTAGTGATGTTTAGCATATTTTCATGTGATTTTTGGCCATTTGTAAATCTTTTTTGGAGATATGTCTACTCAAGTCCTTTGCCCATTTTTAAATTACCCCATTTTAAATTGAGTTGTTTGGGTTTCTGTTGTTGATTTTATTCATCTGTGAATCCCACATAGCATATATTCCATTGCTTTGCTCCACTTCTGTCCCACGGGCTCAGAAGAGCTGAGCACCTGCAAGGGGGTTGACACAGAGGCACTGGACCATGTAAGTATATACTCTGAGGTTCTAGTTGAGTTTCACCTTTAGAGACAATTGACAGAAGTATCATCGGAGGAAGACTTGAGTGGGACATGCATTTCTCTATAAAAGTTTTCATTGCCTCATCACAAACCCACCAGATTTTTAGAAGTAAAGGCGTTCTTGTTCTGGATTCAAAATCCTTGCGAAATTTGGAGAAGTCAATTTCCACTTTTTGGTTAGGAAATTGCCCTAGGCTGAACTTTGGAGACATGCTGTCTATGCATCAAAGGTCAAGACTCAGGGGAAACAAACAAGAAGTCACATTGATAATCTTCAATGGTGGGTATTTTTTCATCCAGTAAACATCCATCATTTGCCTAAGAGCCAGATACTTGGCTAAGGGATAGGAATAGAATGACAATTCGGTCAAAGTTAAGTCATCTCAGTCTGTATCAGTCAAGGAGAATTACTGGAAAACTAGGTGTAGAAATGGGTAAATATTACCATTAATCTATGGCTTGTTTTCCTATTTTCTTGAAACTCAAATTTTGCTTTGATTTCCTTCTTTAATGATTTAGGTAAAAAATTGTAGTGGCTGATTAAAATGTGTCATGTTGAAAATGGTGGAAGAAATTAAAAGGTAATTTTCCCTTACTACTTAAAAAATCTGTGATTAACTTGATTGCTACTTCTCCCCATCTATAGAACATAAAGTGCTTATGGAGCTAAAAAAAAGTATTCATTGTTCAGAATCATTGTTTCAGAGACTTAGTCATAGCCAGTTTATAAGACGGCTAAGTGGAATGACATATGTAAAAGCTTCTAGAAAAGTCAGGGCAATATTTTCTTTCCTTTCTTTTGTCTTTTCTTTCTTTCCTATAATTTTTGGTCTACCCATGAGAAAAGAGTTTACTAAGCAAATTAATAAGCAAGTTGGCAAACAAGTAAAGCACCCTTTTATTTAATAGCAAAAACATTTAGCAGCAGGACTCTATTCACACAATGAATTTGCTAATTATAAATGAGTCCCATGTAGTATTTAAATAATTTACAAGGTTTTTAGAAACCTTAGAGTTCTGTCCCCCTTCCACTTGTAACAATGTGATTGCAATCCCCAAGGAGAAATAATATTGCTTTCAAATATCCTGTTAGTCAGACTGTTCAATTTACGTAAACCAACATCCTCTCATCTGTCGCACTTTCCCTCCATGACTGAAAACACTGAGGCCAAAATAAGCAGACAGAGCAAGAGAGCATAGCATATAAGGCCTTTCAAGGTCTTGCTGCTGCCTGTTTTACACAGCCTCAGTTTCTGCAACTCTTTGCCATGCACACTGTGGCCCAGCTATGGTAAACTTCTTGTCAACTCAAAAAACAGTGCCCTTGGCCGGGTGTAGTGGCTTGCACCTGTAATCCCAGTGCTTTTGGAAGCCAAGGTGGGAGGATCACCTGAAGCCAGGAATACAAGACCAGCCTGGGCAATATAGTGAGACGTCACCTCTAAATTAAAAAAGAAAAAATTAGCTGGGCATGGTGGCACACACCTGTAGTCCCAGCTACTCAGGAGCCTGAGGCAGGAGAATCACTTGAGCCCAGGAGTTCAAGACTGTAGTGAACTATGTTCACACCAAGGCTCACCAGCCCAGGTGACAGAACAAGACCCATGTCTCTAAAATAAATAAATAAAATGTCCTTGCCTTATGTACTGGCCTTTGCCGCATGCTCATCTGATGAGCTCCTGCTCATCTTTTGTGACCCAGACCATAAACTTCATTGCCTTCTCTGAGCCACCTTTTCCAATGCCAGCAGGTACTTTGTCCCTCCTTTGACCGAATTCCCATAGCACTTGGCGCAGATCTTTGAGAAGTCTGATCACATTCAATGGCAATGATGTGCTTAAAAGGCTTTCTCCCACACCCGAGTGTGAGCTCCTGGAAGACAGGGACTCATGTTTTACCCTTTCCATTTATCTCTAAGTACCTAGCATAGTCCTTGGCCCAGTAAGCATTCAGTAAATATTGGGAAAAAGTTATTAGGATCACAATAGTAAATGACAGTTAGGTATAAAGGAGAAAAAATAAGAATGATGGGGACTCTGAAGTTAAGAAGAAAGGGTATATGAAGAGATTAGGAGACAAGGGGTCAGCAAGAGAGGATGGAAATAGAGGAACACACAAAGAAAGCAAGTAGAAAGTGAAGGAATAGAGAAGTGAAGCCTGGGTTCTGGGAAGCAAAGTAACATCAAGAATGGACTCATGAGGTGTGTGAAATTAGGGCATTTCTGAAGCTCATCTATACCCACTTTTCCCTAGAGCAAACTGGGATGGAAAGAAGAAAAGGCCAGAGTGAGGAATGAGGCAGCAAACCATCTATAGACCATGAGCTAGGCCACCGCATTTGGCATGGGGTTGGGGCTGGCCTCTCCTGTTCTTCAGCTTCTCAATTCATATCCAGGCCTAAGCGTTGTCTCCTCTTCTCTCTTCTGCATCAGGGGAGGCCCAGTGAGGCTCTCTGTATACACAAGTTCATACTGTATATGAGAGCAAATTGGCATGTGGGTGTGCTTTCTTCCCACTGGGTGTTTGAGTTTCTTTCACTCTTAAAAAATAAGCACAAAGGGCAGTGACATAGCAGCTCCCCATCTATCTCTGCCTTTGTTATGTCAGAGAGTCTTTCACATAGCTCTGTGGAAAGCCTTGGCCTGCTCCTGAGCTTGCTGAACAGTTACACTGCATGAAGGGTTGTAATGTTGTTATAATGATGCATGTCAACATGCCATGGTATGTATTGTCTTTATGACAAAATGACTTTTCAGACTCACCAAGCTCTCTTTCTCACAGGAGATGTGCCACTTGATGGTCTCGGCCTTTTGGAGTTAATCCTCGGGTAACCAAAAAGTGTCTGGGGCCTATAGAAAGCAGCACAGTGCAGCCCTGGATAAAAATCTCTTACCCAGATTGCAAGTTAGGCTCTGCCACTTTGTCTGAGGCTGAGTTTTCTCATCTTTCAAATGAGAGTAATCTCATCCACCTACCTCATAGGGGTTGCTCTGAGGATCAAATCACATGATATATAAGATTCTACATGTGACAAACATTCCACAGTTTATTGGCAATTTCTAGCTCCATTCTCTCATCTGATCCTCTAAACAATCCTGAAAATTATTTTGATCCTCATTTTACAGATGAAGGAACTGAGACATGAAGAGGAAAAGTGACTTAGCCAAAGTGACATAGCTAGTAAGCCAGGGTGATCCACGTTTCCTGTTTTCATACACATCTTCAGTTATTCCTTGACACAAACCTGGCTACTAGTGCTATTGGCTACATGGCCCCTGTTTCTTAACTTCCCTCATGGCTCCTCCTCCCTGTAGCCTCTGAAGGTTCTCTGTGTAATGAATTAATTAGCTTTGTTTTTTTTTTCTCCCTTTTCCCCTTCTTTTTCCCGGCCTCTAGAAGAAAACACCAGCAGCCCCAGCAAAGAAAACCAGCACCACCTTCAACATCGTGGGAACCACGTATCCCATCAACCTGGCCAAGGACACTGAATTTTCCACCATCTCCAAGGGCGCTGCTCCCAGTGCCTCCTCAACCCCAACAATCATTGCTTCACCCAAGGCCACCTACGTGCAGGACAGCCCGACTGAGACCAAGACCTACAACAGTGTCAGCAAGGTTGACAAAATTTCCCGCATCATCTTTCCTGTGCTCTTTGCCATATTCAATCTGGTCTATTGGGCCACGTATGTCAACCGAGAGTCAGCTATCAAGGGCATGATCCGCAAACAGTAGATAGTGGTGGCAGTGCAGCAACCAGAGCACTGTATACCCTGTGAAGCATCCAGGCACCCAAACCCCGGGGCTCCCCTACATGTATTTCAGGATTCTTCTTTTTACCCCTCTACCAAGCTGTGACTCTCAATTCATATTTATGAATCTCTATGAAAAAAATTACTACAGAAAAATTACTTGTCCCTCCAATATTGCTCAGTATAACCCCATCAAAGCCAAACACTGCCATTTGTCCAGTTGCTCATTTTAGTCTGCCGGTCTCCCCTAGCTGAGGGCATTGCAGGTATTTTATTGCACTCTGCCCACTGCAAAAAGAACAAGAGATTCTACTCTCTATAGTGGAAGCCTTGGCTGTTTGAGAGGCCCAGAACAAGGAGAATTGTTGACTGGCCATCTAGATCAGATGACTCTAACTTACTAGGCAGCCAGGTTGGGCTACACCATGTGATCCTGCGTGCAACCTCACCTGCCTTCAGCAAGGCCTACTAGGCATAAATACTGATAGCAAAGTTGGGAGTCAATTCTATACCCCCAACCCATTTCTTAGTTTGGAAATCAGTGGGGACAATTGGTACCAACCACCGTCTACCATGTATGGCCAAAATAAATAGAACTAGCTATGCCAGCCTGGTGCCAAGATGGTTGGTGCCCTGCCATGTCCAGACCCTCAGGAAAATAGTCCCCTCCTTGGTACATCTCTCCTCCAGAAGATCTTTTTCCCCCCATGCCTTTGACACCCTTGTAGCCAACTAAGCACTACTTAATTTGGACTCATTACCACCTGTAAACTTTCCAGGAAAAAATGATCAAGCATTTTTTATTTAAGTAAAAAAGTTGCAAATAGAAACAAAGTGATCTAGATTAAAAAAAAAAAAAACAAAAAACTTTTTTTTAAATATGGGAGAGATATAAAAGTCATCTCCCTGCCAAGGCAACTAGCCTATACTGGATTGGGCAAGAGATTTGGAGTGGATGGTAGTTGAGGATTGAAGTCTAGCTCAAAAGAGAGGGCTACTGGCAGATGAAAGTCAAATTCTTCCTTCCATACACTCCACATTCCATACCCTGGCCCAGGCGTTTTTCTCCCACCATATCGGGAACCTCTGGTCCTCTGTTGATGCCGATTCTATGAAGGGTGAATTGGAAATTCATGCAAATAAATATCTCTAGTCAATATTGAGTCAACTAGATCATTAACTTTATTGACAATTTTATAATATATTATTTAGAGGCCATTTGTTCTTAATCTTAATGTGAGTAAAAGACACAGGCGTAAATATGCAATTTTTATAAGGTAGATAAACTGAATCCCAGAAGTCTGAATGATTTGCCTAGCCTCCTTACAAGTTAATAAAGAGCTATCATGTGCCCCTTTCCAAAGGCCAAAATAAAGGGCTGAGAAGTCAGGTCCACCATGACCTCAGAATCAGCACGATCTCAGCGGGCCTTCTGGGTCATTAGTGGAACTTGGTTGGGCACTAAAAAGGTTTTTAGAAAGTCACAACGTGTCACCCAAGAAGATCACTTTTAATAGTCTCAGCCCAAGAGAATGAGACTGTTTATGATGGCAGCCCCAGCCACTTTGGCTCTGAATACCTGCACTAGTCCAGAGTATCCTAGAAGCCCAGGGTAAAGTTACAGAGGGCACCACAAGCAGATTCTCCCTGCCCACCCACTGAACAAAGCTCCTAAGGGGTGTATCATTAGCTGCTGGTTGCCTTTTCATCCATCTTTTCCCCATCCCCTGCTTCCTTGCCATTGCTGGGATAATGCATGCCAGTCCCATTATTCCTAAGAGTGTGTCTGTAGGTAAATTCATGACTAGAAGAGTGTAGTCTTGTGGATATGTGTGGATATGTGGGGATATGGGGGGGTGGGAGGGCGGGGCTGTTAATGATTGTCTTAAGGAACTTAGAATGGAAGCCTGATCTTTGCCTCTCTATAGAAATTGTGTTTCCAAATGCTTTGGTGCAATGTTTAGCTGCTGTTTATTAAACCCTTTCTGAATTGTACTTGGTCTGCAGAACTTTCTTTGGTCACTCTTTGCCTAACACAGACAGTACTATGTTTTTGACTTTCACCCCCAATCTCATGCCACCATTACTTTCCGCTTCTTAACAGCCATTATAATAAGATGGAAGAAAGGTACCCCCAGAGTAAGAAATGTATTACAATGATCCAAAGTGAAACTCGTGTGAAAACATAGCTTTGATTGACTCAAGGGTCTCATTACCCAATATGAAATATTATGAAAAAGCTGTATTGCTTCTTCTGCTAAATTCACCCACTCCCAGGAAATAGAGAAACATATTTTCATTGCAATTCTGAAAGATTTCACTTTTCCATGGCCTACTATTTTCCCTTTGTCAGCAGTTCCCTTAAGCAATAATTATTAGTCAAATTAAGAGTAAGTCTTTTATTGGTTGAGCCATGTGTTGGGAGATGGATGATGACCCTTATTTCTTACAGAGTTAGAAGCCATTTGGGAAATGATCTCATGAGATCTGCTTGAGGAAATCATCAGCTCCTGAGGGATGGGAAAAGTCTTGGGAGAGCATGTCAAATCACATACAATTTTTTCTCATCCAAAATAAAAGCATGGACTTGTACCATCTGACACTCAATGAACATTCCAGCTCTGATGAATGTCCTACTGCTGCAGCAATCCCACTGTCCCTGGACAGTTCAATCATACCCCCAGAACAACCATGAGACAGACAGGGGGTAGCCTGTTTTGTAAAATTACCTGATACCAATATTTAAGTGTTGCTGTTTCCTTCAAAACTTTCTGAAACTACTTTGCCTTTGGAAACTATTCCCTTAGTCTTAGTGGAAAGCTCAAGCTGTTCCCATAAGCAAATGTGTTGCTGAGTTCTCCTAGAGTTTGAAACCCTGCCACCAGCTGGGACTGGTATTCTTGGACTTGAGTATTTATGGTACTCAGAGCATGAGAGAGCTCTCCCCAGCAGTTTGTTGAGGGTGCCAGTCTAGAGGCTGTGGGAAAAGTGTCTAGCACATAGTAGGCATTCAGTAAATATTTATTGAATAAATGAATGTGAATCTGGACCAGAGCTACATGCAGGAGGGTTTCTTCATGGCAGTGTTGGAGAGGAGGCTAGCCACATCATGATGCATGGAGACTAATAGAAACAAACAAATGCAAAGTGCAACCTTGTAAAGTAGTACTAATAAATGTGCTCTGTTTTAAGCCACTTTAAATAGCTTTTCCCTAATGAAACAGCTGTTTGCTCCCATGGGCTTTTAAATTTGGGGGTTCATTCAATGATCTATAAGTTCCTTGTGCTAGAGTACGGAAGGCAGGAGAGGAAGGCACGACTGAGCACCAGACCCATCTGAAAGCTTCAGGCACAACACACTGGCCTATCCAGGATGCATCTGTGCTATGACACCCTTCAGAGGGCTACCCAGACCCTGAATCTTTGCAAGAGGTCCAGCAGGAAATGGAACTAGGAAGGGGAAAGTAAGAGGAAGGAAGCAATTGGGAGGAATTCTGTTAAAGGTGCCCTAGAATTGGAAGCAGAGGCAGGGATCTCTCCTTTCCAGCTTCAAAAGCTTTTTTTTTTTTTTTAATTATACTTTAAGTTCTAGGGTACATGTGCACCACTGGCAGGTTTGTTACATATGCATACATGTGCCATGTTGGTGTGCTGCACCCATTAACTCATCATTTACATTAGGTATATCTCCTAATGCTATCCCTCCCCTCTCCCCTCCCCACAATAGGACCCGGTGTGTGGTGTTCCCCTTCCTGTGTCCAAGTGATCTCATTGTTCAATTCCCACCTATGAGTGAGAACATGCGGTATTTGGTTTTCTGTTCTTGCGACAGTACGCTGAGAATGATGGTTTCCAGCTGCATCCATGTCCCTACAAAGGACATGAACTCATCCTTTTTTATGGCTGCATAGTATTCCATGGTGTATATGTGCCACATTTTCTTAATCCAGTCTGTCACTGATGGACATGTGGGTTGACTCCAAGTCTTTGCTACTGTGAATAGTGCCGCAATAAACATATGTGTGCATGTGTCTTTACAGCAGCATGACTTATAATCCTTTTGGTATGTCCCCTGTAATGGGATGGCTGGGTCAAATGGTATTTCTAGTTCTAGATCCTTGAGGAATCGCCACACTGTTTTCCACAATGGTTGAACTAGTTTACAGTCCCACCAACAGTGTAAAAGTGTTCCTATTTCTCCACATCCTCTCCAGCACCTGTTGTTTCCTGATTTTTTTAATGATTGCCATTCTAACTGGTGTGAGATGGTATCTCATTGTGGTTTTGATTTGCATTTCTCTGATGGCCAGTGATGACGAGCATTTTTTCATGTGTCTGTTGGCTGTATGAATGTCTTCTTTTGAGAAGTGTCTGTTCATATCCTTTCCCCACTTTTTGAGGGGTTGTTTGCTTTTTTCTTGTAAATTTGATTGAGTTCTTTATAGGTTCTGGATATTAGCCCTTTGTCAGATGAGTAGATTGCAAAACTTTTCTCCCATTCTGTAGGTTGCCTGTTCACTCTGAAGGTAGTTTCTCTTGCTGTGCAGAAGCTCTTTAGTTTAATTAGATCCCATTTGTCAATTTTGGCTTTTGTTGCCGTTGCTTTTGGTGTTTTAGATATGAAGTCCTTGCCCATGCCTATGTCCTGAATGATATTACCTAGGTTTTCTTCTAGGGTTTTTATGGTTTTAGGTCTAACATTTAAGTCTTAATCCATCTTGAATTAATTTTCATATAAGGAGTAAGGAAAGGATCCATTTTCAGCTTTCTACTTATGGCTAGCCAATTTTCCCAGCACCATTTATTAAATAGGGAATCCTTTCCCCATTTCTTGTTTTTGTCAGATTTGTCAAAGATCAGATGGCTGTAGATATGTGGTATTATTTCTGAGGACTCTGTTCTGTTCCATTGGTCTGTATCTCTGTTTTGGTACCAGTACCATGCTGTTTTGCTTACTGTAGACTTGTAGTATAGTTTGAAGTCAGGTAGCATGATGCCTCCAGCTTTGTTCTTTTGGCTTAGGATTGTCTTGGCAATGCAGGGTCTTCTTGGTTCCATATGAATTTTAAAACAGTTTTTTCCAATTCTGTGAAGAAGGTCATTGGTAGCTTAATGGGGATGGCATTGAATCTATAAATTACCTTGGGCAGTATGGCCAT
>NW_022320558.1:0-2922 GCF_002776525.5 Piliocolobus tephrosceles
GTTGAAACTGCAAGAGAGGCAGGGTTCAGGCTGTTGGTTGAAATCAAGGGTGGAGTCTTTTGAAAGGACTAGTTTCTGTTTAGTCCTAAGGGAAGAAGGCCTAACGGCAGTTAGCACAGGAGGAAGTACAACAAGGTATGTCTGACTTCCCATCCTATCATGGCCGAGAAAGTTTTCAAGGTTTCTCTGGGGTCCCCTTTGCCAAGAGGGGGTCTGTTCAGTCCAGGTTGGAAACTTAGAATTCCATTTTTGTTTCTCATGCCTGAGAGACATTCAAATAGGCTATTACCTGAGGTCAGGAGTTCGAGACCAGCCTGGCCAATATGGTGAAACCCCATCTCTACTACTCTACTAAAAATACAAAAATAAAAAAAATAGCCAGGTGTGGTGGCAGGCCCCTGTAACTCCAGCTACTTGGGAAGCTGAGGCAGGATAATCACTTGAACCTGGGAGGAGGAGGTTGCAATGAGCCGAGATTGAGCCACTGCACTCCAGCCTGGGCGAGAGAATGAGATTCGGTCTCAAAAATAAAAAAAGTATTGAATAGATGAATGAATGAACAGTAACTAAAGCCATGGGAGTAGAGTCATAGCCTCTGGTGAGTGTGCACAGTGAGCACTCAAAGCTGAGGATGGAACACTGATGTTTAGAGGCAAGCACAGAGGTGATCCCATGACAGGAACTTCAGAAGGAGCATCTAGAAAAGAGAGGAGGAAAACTAAGTCTCCTGTCAGGAAACATAACATTTCAAGATGTAGAGTGTACAGATTGGTTTGTAGAGTGTACAGATTGGTTAAGAGAGATGACTAAAATATGTCCAGTGAATTTAACCTAAAAAATTTTTCAGAGTGATTAGCTTCAGGAAGAAAAGCAAAATTGCATTATGCTGGGGAGTGACTGGGAGATGAGACTCCAGAGGCTCTGAGAGTAGCAACTCTTTTAAACAGTGAGTTAAGGAATAATTCACCCTCTTTCTTCCCACAAAGTGTAACTTTCACACATCTTATCAAATAGAGATTAATTTGTGTTAAGGGGCTGCTATTAAAATGCAAACACACATTTTAAGAATGGTAAGTTTCATTCACAAGTTAATGGAAATTACTTCAATCAGCTTCACCTATAGGAGAGTACAGCTAAGCACAGTATTTAGAATGTAGTATTTAGAATGTTAGACTTTTTTTTTTTGAGACGGAGTCTCGCTCTGTCGCCCAGGCTGGAGTGCAGTGGCCAGATCTCAGCTCACTGCAAGCTCCGCCTCCCGGGTTCACGCCATTCCCCTGCCTCAGCCTCCCGAGTAGCTGGGACTACAGGCGCCCGCCACGTCGCCCGGCTAGTTTTTTGTATTTTTTAGTAGAGACGGGGTTTCACAGTGTTAGCCAGGATGGTCTTGATCTCCTGACCTCGTGATCCGCCCATCTCGGCCTCCCAAAGTGCTGGGATTACAGGCTTGAGCCACCGCACCCGGCCTAGAATGTTAGACTCTTGATTGTGGCCTAGAGGAAGGAAACAACTGGAGTCGGAAGTCAAACCTAAGGCAAATTTTGGAGACTCTAAAGGCAGTATAACATATGTATAAAGAAGTACTATGAAAGAGAAAAGAGACAGAAAGCTATTCTGAAGAGTAAGTCAGCTGGCATTTAAGGAAAGATTTGCTGGTAGGACATGGTGGCTGACATGGTTTGGCTCTGTGTCCCCACCTGATACAGTTTGGCTGTGTCCCCACCCAAATTTAAACTTGAATTTTATCTTCCAGAATTCCTACGTGTTGTGGGAGGGACCCAGGGTGAGGTAATTGAATCATGAGGGCTGGTCTTTCCCATGCTTTTCTCATGATAGTGAATAAGTTTCACAAGATCTGACAGATTTATCAGGGGTTTCTGCTTTTGCTTCTTCCTTATTTTACTCTTGCCGCCACCATGTAGGAAGTGCCTTTCACCTCCCCCTGTGATTCTCAGGTCTCCCAGCTGTGTAGAAATGTAAGTCCAATTAAACCTCTTTTTGTTCCCAGTTTTGGGTATGTCTTTATTAGCAGCATGAAAATGAACTAATACACCACCCAAATCTCATCTTGAATTGTAATCCCCACATGTAGAGACAGGAACCTGGTGGGAGGTGATTGGATTGTGGGAGCAGTTCCCTCATGCTGTCCTCATGCTAGTGAATGAGTTCTCACAAGATCTGATAATTTTAAAATGTTTGGCATTCCCCGGCCCTGGCCCTCTCCTGCCACCATGTAAGACATGCCATGCTTCCCCTTTGTCTTCTGCCATGATTATAAGTTTCCTAAGGCCTCCCTAGCCATGAGGAACTGTGAGTCACTTAAACCTCTTTTCTTTATAAATTACTCAGTCTCAGGTATTCTTTATAGCAGTGTGAAAATGGACTAATACAGTGACTCATGCCTCTAATCCTAGCACTTTGGGAGGCTGAGGCAGGAGGATCGCTTGAGCCCTGGAGTTCAAGACCAGCCTGGGCAACAAGGTGAAACCCCATCTCTACAAAAAATGCAAAAATTAGCCAGGTGTGGTGGTGCAGGCCTGTAGTCCCAGCTACTTGTGGGTCTGAAGTGGGAGGATCACTTGAGCCCAAGAGGTGGATGTCTCAGTGAGCCAAGATCACACCATTGCACTCCATCCTGGGCAACAGAGCAACTCTATTTCAAAAAAAAAAAGACAAAGAAGAAGAAGGAGGAGGAGGAGGAAGAGGAGGAGGAGGAGGAAAGAAAAGATTTGCCTAGATGTGGTATGAGCCTGAAAATCTGGTTTATGTCAAATTATTTGGGCCATAAGCCTTCCCTCCAGTCAGGGCCAGTCACCCCAGTTTAGTTTAGTTCAGGCTTTCCAGGAGGTGGCTTCCTTCTAAGTCCTGTCCTTCCTTGATTGAGATGCATAAGGGAGGGAAAAAATACAGTGGTGGGGAGAG
>NW_022320559.1:0-2922 GCF_002776525.5 Piliocolobus tephrosceles
CTCTCCCCACCACTGTATTTTTTCCCTCCCTTATGCATCTCAATCAAGGAAGGACAGGACTTAGAAGGAAGCCACCTCCTGGAAAGCCTGAACTAAACTAAACTGGGGTGACTGGCCCTGACTGGAGGGAAGGCTTATGGCCCAAATAATTTGACATAAACCAGATTTTCAGGCTCATACCACATCTAGGCAAATCTTTTCTTTCCTCCTCCTCCTCCTCTTCCTCCTCCTCCTCCTTCTTCTTCTTTGTCTTTTTTTTTTTGAAATAGAGTTGCTCTGTTGCCCAGGATGGAGTGCAATGGTGTGATCTTGGCTCACTGAGACATCCACCTCTTGGGCTCAAGTGATCCTCCCACTTCAGACCCACAAGTAGCTGGGACTACAGGCCTGCACCACCACACCTGGCTAATTTTTGCATTTTTTGTAGAGATGGGGTTTCACCTTGTTGCCCAGGCTGGTCTTGAACTCCAGGGCTCAAGCGATCCTCCTGCCTCAGCCTCCCAAAGTGCTAGGATTAGAGGCATGAGTCACTGTATTAGTCCATTTTCACACTGCTATAAAGAATACCTGAGACTGAGTAATTTATAAAGAAAAGAGGTTTAAGTGACTCACAGTTCCTCATGGCTAGGGAGGCCTTAGGAAACTTATAATCATGGCAGAAGACAAAGGGGAAGCATGGCATGTCTTACATGGTGGCAGGAGAGGGCCAGGGCCGGGGAATGCCAAACATTTTAAAATTATCAGATCTTGTGAGAACTCATTCACTAGCATGAGGACAGCATGAGGGAACTGCTCCCACAATCCAATCACCTCCCACCAGGTTCCTGTCTCTACATGTGGGGATTACAATTCAAGATGAGATTTGGGTGGTGTATTAGTTCATTTTCATGCTGCTAATAAAGACATACCCAAAACTGGGAACAAAAAGAGGTTTAATTGGACTTACATTTCTACACAGCTGGGAGACCTGAGAATCACAGGGGGAGGTGAAAGGCACTTCCTACATGGTGGCGGCAAGAGTAAAATAAGGAAGAAGCAAAAGCAGAAACCCCTGATAAATCTGTCAGATCTTGTGAAACTTATTCACTATCATGAGAAAAGCATGGGAAAGACCAGCCCTCATGATTCAATTACCTCACCCTGGGTCCCTCCCACAACACGTAGGAATTCTGGAAGATAAAATTCAAGTTTAAATTTGGGTGGGGACACAGCCAAACTGTATCAGGTGGGGACACAGAGCCAAACCATGTCAGCCACCATGTCCTACCAGCAAATCTTTCCTTAAATGCCAGCTGACTTACTCTTCAGAATAGCTTTCTGTCTCTTTTCTCTTTCATAGTACTTCTTTATACATATGTTATACTGCCTTTAGAGTCTCCAAAATTTGCCTTAGGTTTGACTTCCGACTCCAGTTGTTTCCTTCCTCTAGGCCACAATCAAGAGTCTAACATTCTAGGCCGGGTGCGGTGGCTCAAGCCTGTAATCCCAGCACTTTGGGAGGCCGAGATGGGCGGATCACGAGGTCAGGAGATCAAGACCATCCTGGCTAACACTGTGAAACCCCGTCTCTACTAAAAAATACAAAAAACTAGCCGGGCGACGTGGCGGGCGCCTGTAGTCCCAGCTACTCGGGAGGCTGAGGCAGGGGAATGGCGTGAACCCGGGAGGCGGAGCTTGCAGTGAGCTGAGATCTGGCCACTGCACTCCAGCCTGGGCGACAGAGCGAGACTCCGTCTCAAAAAAAAAAAGTCTAACATTCTAAATACTACATTCTAAATACTGTGCTTAGCTGTACTCTCCTATAGGTGAAGCTGATTGAAGTAATTTCCATTAACTTGTGAATGAAACTTACCATTCTTAAAATGTGTGTTTGCATTTTAATAGCAGCCCCTTAACACAAATTAATCTCTATTTGATAAGATGTGTGAAAGTTACACTTTGTGGGAAGAAAGAGGGTGAATTATTCCTTAACTCACTGTTTAAAAGAGTTGCTACTCTCAGAGCCTCTGGAGTCTCATCTCCCAGTCACTCCCCAGCATAATGCAATTTTGCTTTTCTTCCTGAAGCTAATCACTCTGAAAAATTTTTTAGGTTAAATTCACTGGACATATTTTAGTCATCTCTCTTAACCAATCTGTACACTCTACAAACCAATCTGTACACTCTACATCTTGAAATGTTATGTTTCCTGACAGGAGACTTAGTTTTCCTCCTCTCTTTTCTAGATGCTCCTTCTGAAGTTCCTGTCATGGGATCACCTCTGTGCTTGCCTCTAAACATCAGTGTTCCATCCTCAGCTTTGAGTGCTCACTGTGCACACTCACCAGAGGCTATGACTCTACTCCCATGGCTTTAGTTACTGTTCATTCATTCATCTATTCAATACTTTTTTTATTTTTGAGACCGAATCTCATTCTCTCGCCCAGGCTGGAGTGCAGTGGCTCAATCTCGGCTCATTGCAACCTCCTCCTCCCAGGTTCAAGTGATTATCCTGCCTCAGCTTCCCAAGTAGCTGGAGTTACAGGGGCCTGCCACCACACCTGGCTATTTTTTTTATTTTTGTATTTTTAGTAGAGTAGTAGAGATGGGGTTTCACCATATTGGCCAGGCTGGTCTCGAACTCCTGACCTCAGGTAATAGCCTATTTGAATGTCTCTCAGGCATGAGAAACAAAAATGGAATTCTAAGTTTCCAACCTGGACTGAACAGACCCCCTCTTGGCAAAGGGGACCCCAGAGAAACCTTGAAAACTTTCTCGGCCATGATAGGATGGGAAGTCAGACATACCTTGTTGTACTTCCTCCTGTGCTAACTGCCGTTAGGCCTTCTTCCCTTAGGACTAAACAGAAACTAGTCCTTTCAAAAGACTCCACCCTTGATTTCAACCAACAGCCTGAACCCTGCCTCTCTTGCAGTTTCAAC
>NW_022320560.1:0-2698 GCF_002776525.5 Piliocolobus tephrosceles
GAAGCAGTTTTCTAACACTCTTTTCCTAGAATCTGCAACGTGATTTTGGGGAGCCCATTGGGGGCCCATGGTGAAAAAGGAAATATCATCACATAATAACTAGAGGGAAGCTTTCTGAGAGATTCCTTTCTGATATGTGACTTCACCACACAGAGTTCAACACACAGCTTCTCGGCAGTGTTTGCTAAGACTGTTGTCTTGGATTCTGCAAAGTGATATTTGGGAACTCATTGAGGGCTATGGTGAGAAAGGATATATCCTCAGACAGAAAGTGGCAAGAAGTATTCTCAGAAACTGCATTGCTATGTGTGAGTGCAGCTGACAGAGTTACATGTTTCTCTTCAGCTTCAGTTTGCTAAGACAGTTTGCTTGGAAGCTGCAATAAGATTCTTCTTAGCGCAATGAAGCTTACGGTGACAAAGCAAGTGTCCTCAGAGGAAAACTGGAAAGAAGCTTTCTTAGAAACTTCTCTGTGATGCGTGAATTCATCTCACAGAGTTACACTTATATTTCATAGAGTAGACCACTAACACTTTCTTTGGGGAAACTGAGAAGTTCTACTCTCGAAGGCGTAGAGGCCTGCGCTGGTAAAGGAAATATCATCAGTTAAAAACGGGAAAGAAGCTTTCTGAGAAACTTCTTTGTGATCTGTGAACTGGTCTCACAGAGTTACATCTTTGTAGTCAGGAAGCAGTTTGCTAACACTCTTTTCCTAGAATCTGCAAGGTGATATTTGGGAGCCCATTGGGGGCCCAAGGTGAAAAAGGAAATATCATCACATAATAACTAGAGGGAAGCTTTCTGAGAGATTCCTTTCTGATATGTGACTTCACCACACAGAGTTCCACACACTGCTTCTCGGCAGAGTTTGCTAAGAATGATGTCTTGGATTCTGCAAAGTGATATTTGGGAGATCATTGAGGGCTATGGTGAAAAAGGTTATATCCTCAGACAGAAAGGGGCAAGAAGTATTCTGAGAAACTGCATTGCTATGTGTGAGTGCAACTCACAGAGTTACACGTTTCTCTGCAGCAATCAGTTTCCTAAGACAGTTTGCTTGGAATCTGCAATGGGATTCTTCTTAGCGCAATGAGGCTTACGTTGACAAAGCAAGTGTCCTCAGAGGAAAACTGGAAAGAAGCTTTCTTAGAAACTTCTCTGTGTTGTGTGAATTCAACTCACAGAGTTACACTTATGTTTCATGGAGCAGGCCACTGACACTGTCTTTGGGGAAACTGAGAAGTTCTCCTCCGGAAGGCGTATAGGCCTGTGCTGATAAAGGAAATATCATCAGTTAAAAACGGGAAAGAAGCTTTCTGAGAGACTTCTTTGTGTTCTGTGAACTGGTATCAAAGAGTTACATCTTTGTACTCAGGAAGCAGTTTGCTAACAGTCTTTTCCTAGAATCTGCAAGGTGATATTTGGGAGCCCATTGGGGGCCCATGGTGAAAAAGGAAATATCATCACATAATAACTAGAGAGAAGCTTTCTGAGAGATTCCTTTCTGATATATGACTTCACCACACAGAGTTCAACACACAGCTTCTCGGCAGAGTTTGCTACGATTGTTGTCTTGGATTCTGCAGAGTGATATTTGGGAGCTCATTGAGGGCTATGGTTAACAAGGATATATCCTCGAACAGAAAGTGGCAAGAAGCATTCTGAGAAACTGCATTGCTATGTGTGAGTGCAACTCACAGAGTTACATGTTTCTCTTCAGCTATCAGTTTGCTAAGACAGTTTGCTTGGAAGCTGCAATAAGATTCTTCTTAGCGCAATGAAGCTTACGGTGACAAAGCAAGTGTCCTCAGAGGACAACTGGAAAGAAGCTTTCTTAGAAACTTCTCTGTGATGTGTGAATTCAACTCACAGAGTTACACTTATCTTTCATGTAGCAGGCCACTAACACTGTCTTTGGGGAAACTGAGTAGTTCTACTCTGGAATGCGTAGAGGCCTGCGCTGATAAAGGAAATATCATCAGTTACAAACGGGAAAGAAGCTTTCTGAGAAACTTCTTTGTGTTCTGTGAACTGGTCTCACCGAGTTACATCTTTGTACTCAGGAAGCAGTTTGCTAACACTCTTTTCCTAGAATCTGCAAGGTGATATTTGGGAGCCCATTGGGGGCCCATGGTGAAAAAGGAAATATCATCACATAATAACTAGAGGGAAGCTTTCTGAGAGATTCCTTTCTGATATGTGACTTCACCACACCGAGTTCCACACACTGTTTCTCGGCAGAGTTTGCTAAGACTGTTGTCTTGGATTCTGCAAAGTCATATTTGGGAGCTCATTGAGGGCTATGGTGAAAAAGGATATATCCTCAGACAGAAAGTGGCAAGAAGTATTCTGAGAAACTCCATTGCTATGTGTGAGTGCAACTCACAGAGTTGCACGTTTCTCTTCAGCTATCAGTTTGCTAAGACAGTTTGCTTGGAATCTGCAATGGGATTCTTCTTTGCGCAATGAGGCTTACGGTGACAAAGCAAGTGTCCTCAGAGGAAAACTGGAAAGAAGCTTTCTTAGAAACTTCTCTGTGATATATGAATTCATCTCACAGAGTTACACTTATGTTTCATGGAGCACACCACTAACACTTTCTTGGGGAAACTGAGAAGTTCTACTCTGGAAGGCGAAGAGGCCTGCGCTGGTAAAGGAAATATCATCAGTTAAAAACGGGAAAGAAGCTTTCTGAGAA
>NW_022320561.1:0-2209 GCF_002776525.5 Piliocolobus tephrosceles
TAAAGGAAATATCATCAGTTAAAAACGGGAAAGAAGCTTTCTGAGAAACTTCTTTGTGATCTGTGAACTGGTCTCACAGAGTTACATCTTTGTACTCAGGAAGCAGTTTGCTAACATTCTTTTCCTAGAATCTGCAAGGTGATATTTGGGAGCCCATTGGGGGACCATGGTGAAAAAGGAAATACCATCACATAATAACTAGAGGGAAGCTTTCAGAGAGATTCCTTTCTGATATGTGACTTCATCACACAGAGTTCCACACACTGCTTCTCGGCAGAGTTTGCTAAGACTGTTGTCTTGGATTCTGCAAAGTGATATTTGGGAGCTCATTGAGGGCTATGTTGAAAAAGGATATATCCTCAGACAGAAACTGGCAAGAAGTATTCTGAGAATCTGCATTGCTATGTGTGAGTGCAACTCACAGAGTTACACGTTTCTCTGCAGCTGTCAGTTTGCTAAGACAGTTTGCTTGGAAGCTGCAATGAGATTCTTCTTAGCGCAATGAGGCTTACGGTGACAAAGCAAGTGTCCTCAGAGGAAAACTGGAAAGAAGCTTTCTTAGAAACTTCTCTGTGATGTGTGAATTCGTCTCACAGAGTTACACTTATGTTTCACGGAGCAGACCACTAACACTTTCTTTGGGAAATCTGAGAGGTTCTACTCTGGAATGCGTAGATTCCTGCTCTGGTAAAGGAAATATCATCAGTTACAAACGGGAAAGAAGCTTTCTGAGAAACTTCTTTGAGATCTGTGAACTGGTCTCACAGAGTTACATCTTTGTACTCAGGAAGCAGTTTGCTAAAAATCTTTTCCAGAATCTGCAAGGTGTTATTTGGGAGCCCATTGGGGGCCCATGGTGAAAAAGGAAATATCATCACATAATAACTAGTGGGAAGCTTTCTGAGAGATTCCTTTCTGATATGTGACTTCACCACACAGAGTTCCACACACTGCTTCTCGGCAGAGTTTGCTAAGACTGTTGTCTTGGATTCTGCAAAGTCATATTTGGGAGCTCATTGAGGGCTATGGTGAAAAAGGTTATATCCTCAGACAGAAAGTTGCAAGAAGTATTCTGAGAAACTGCATTGCTATGTGTGAGTGCAACTCTCAGAGTTGCACGTTTCTCTTCTGCTGTCAGTTTGCTGAGAGAGTTTGCTTGGAATCTGCAATGAGATTCTTCTTAGCGCAATGAAGCTTACGGAGACAAAGCAAGTGTCCTCAGAGGAAAATTGGAAAGAAGCTTTCTTAGAAACTTCTCTGTGATGCGTGAATTCATCTCACAGGGTTACACTTATGTTTCATGCAGCAGACCACGAACACTGTCTTTTGGGAAACTGAGAAGTTCTACTCTGGAAGGCTTTGAGTCCTGCGCTGATAAAGGAAATATCATCAGTGAGAAACGGGAAAGAAGCTTTCTGAGAAACTTCTTTGTGTTCTGTGAACTGGTCTCACAGAGTTACAACTTTGTACTCAGGAAGCAGTTTGCTAACACTCTTTTCCTAGAATCTGCAAGGTGATATTTGGGAGCCCATTGGGGGCCCATGGTGAAAAAGAAAATACCATCACATAATACCTAGAGGGAAGCCTTCTGAGAGATTCTTTTATGATATGTGACTTCATCACACAGAGTTCCCCACACTGCTTCTCGGCAGAGTTTGCTAAGACTGTTGTCTTGGATTCGGCAAAGTGATATTTGGGAGCTCATTGAGGGCTATGGTGAAAAAGGATATATCCTCAGACAGAAAGTGGCAAGAAGCATTCTGAGAAACTGCATTGCTATGTTTGAGTGCAGCTCACAGAGTTGCACGTTTCTCTTCAGCTATCAGTTTGCTAAGACAGTTTGCTTGTAAGCTGCAATGAGATTCTTCTTAGCGCAATGAAGCTTACGGTGACAAAGCAAGTGTCCTCAGACGAAAACTGGAAAGAAGCTTTCTTAGAAACTTCTCTGTGATGTGTGAATTCATCTCACAGATTTACACTTATGTTTCATGGAGCAGGCCACTAACACTGTCTTTGGGGAAATTGAGAACTTTTACTCTGGAATGCTTAGAAGCCTGCGCTGATAAAGGAAATATCAGCAGTTACAAACGGGAAAGAAGCTTTCTGAGAAACTTCTTTGTGTTCTGTGAACTGGTCTCACAGAGTTACATCTTTGTACTCAGGAAGCAGTTTTCTAACACTCTTTTCCTAGAATCTGCAACGTGATTTT
>NW_022320562.1:0-2209 GCF_002776525.5 Piliocolobus tephrosceles
AAAATCACGTTGCAGATTCTAGGAAAAGAGTGTTAGAAAACTGCTTCCTGAGTACAAAGATGTAACTCTGTGAGACCAGTTCACAGAACACAAAGAAGTTTCTCAGAAAGCTTCTTTCCCGTTTGTAACTGCTGATATTTCCTTTATCAGCGCAGGCTTCTAAGCATTCCAGAGTAAAAGTTCTCAATTTCCCCAAAGACAGTGTTAGTGGCCTGCTCCATGAAACATAAGTGTAAATCTGTGAGATGAATTCACACATCACAGAGAAGTTTCTAAGAAAGCTTCTTTCCAGTTTTCGTCTGAGGACACTTGCTTTGTCACCGTAAGCTTCATTGCGCTAAGAAGAATCTCATTGCAGCTTACAAGCAAACTGTCTTAGCAAACTGATAGCTGAAGAGAAACGTGCAACTCTGTGAGCTGCACTCAAACATAGCAATGCAGTTTCTCAGAATGCTTCTTGCCACTTTCTGTCTGAGGATATATCCTTTTTCACCATAGCCCTCAATGAGCTCCCAAATATCACTTTGCCGAATCCAAGACAACAGTCTTAGCAAACTCTGCCGAGAAGCAGTGTGGGGAACTCTGTGTGATGAAGTCACATATCATAAAAGAATCTCTCAGAAGGCTTCCCTCTAGGTATTATGTGATGGTATTTTCTTTTTCACCATGGGCCCCCAATGGGCTCCCAAATATCACCTTGCAGATTCTAGGAAAAGAGTGTTAGCAAACTGCTTCCTGAGTACAAAGTTGTAACTCTGTGAGACCAGTTCACAGAACACAAAGAAGTTTCTCAGAAAGCTTCTTTCCCGTTTCTCACTGATGATATTTCCTTTATCAGCGCAGGACTCAAAGCCTTCCAGAGTAGAACTTCTCAGTTTCCCAAAAGACAGTGTTCGTGGTCTGCTGCATGAAACATAAGTGTAACCCTGTGAGATGAATTCACGCATCACAGAGAAGTTTCTAAGAAAGCTTCTTTCCAATTTTCCTCTGAGGACACTTGCTTTGTCTCCGTAAGCTTCATTGCGCTAAGAAGAATCTCATTGCAGATTCCAAGCAAACTCTCTCAGCAAACTGACAGCAGAAGAGAAACGTGCAACTCTGAGAGTTGCACTCACACATAGCAATGCAGTTTCTCAGAATACTTCTTGCAACTTTCTGTCTGAGGATATAACCTTTTTCACCATAGCCCTCAATGAGCTCCCAAATATGACTTTGCAGAATCCAAGACAACAGTCTTAGCAAACTCTGCCGAGAAGCAGTGTGTGGAACTCTGTGTGGTGAAGTCACATATCAGAAAGGAATCTCTCAGAAAGCTTCCCACTAGTTATTATGTGATGATATTTCCTTTTTCACCATGGGCCCCCAATGGGCTCCCAAATAACACCTTGCAGATTCTGGAAAAGATTTTTAGCAAACTGCTTCCTGAGTACAAAGATGTAACTCTGTGAGACCAGTTCACAGATCTCAAAGAAGTTTCTCAGAAAGCTTCTTTCCCGTTTGTAACTGATGATATTTCCTTTACCAGAGCAGGAATCTACGCATTCCAGAGTAGAACCTCTCAGATTTCCCAAAGAAAGTGTTAGTGGTCTGCTCCGTGAAACATAAGTGTAACTCTGTGAGACGAATTCACACATCACAGAGAAGTTTCTAAGAAAGCTTCTTTCCAGTTTTCCTCTGAGGACACTTGCTTTGTCACCGTAAGCCTCATTGCGCTAAGAAGAATCTCATTGCAGCTTCCAAGCAAACTGTCTTAGCAAACTGACAGCTGCAGAGAAACGTGTAACTCTGTGAGTTGCACTCACACATAGCAATGCAGATTCTCAGAATACTTCTTGCCAGTTTCTGTCTGAGGATATATCCTTTTTCAACATAGCCCTCAATGAGCTCCCAAATATCACTTTGCAGAATCCAAGACAACAGTCTTAGCAAACTCTGCCGAGAAGCAGTGTGTGGAACTCTGTGTGATGAAGTCACATATCAGAAAGGAATCTCTCTGAAAGCTTCCCTCTAGTTATTATGTGATGGTATTTCCTTTTTCACCATGGTCCCCCAATGGGCTCCCAAATATCACCTTGCAGATTCTAGGAAAAGAATGTTAGCAAACTGCTTCCTGAGTACAAAGATGTAACTCTGTGAGACCAGTTCACAGATCACAAAGAAGTTTCTCAGAAAGCTTCTTTCCCGTTTTTAACTGATGATATTTCCTTTA
>NW_022320563.1:0-2698 GCF_002776525.5 Piliocolobus tephrosceles
TTCTCAGAAAGCTTCTTTCCCGTTTTTAACTGATGATATTTCCTTTACCAGCGCAGGCCTCTTCGCCTTCCAGAGTAGAACTTCTCAGTTTCCCCAAGAAAGTGTTAGTGGTGTGCTCCATGAAACATAAGTGTAACTCTGTGAGATGAATTCATATATCACAGAGAAGTTTCTAAGAAAGCTTCTTTCCAGTTTTCCTCTGAGGACACTTGCTTTGTCACCGTAAGCCTCATTGCGCAAAGAAGAATCCCATTGCAGATTCCAAGCAAACTGTCTTAGCAAACTGATAGCTGAAGAGAAACGTGCAACTCTGTGAGTTGCACTCACACATAGCAATGGAGTTTCTCAGAATACTTCTTGCCACTTTCTGTCTGAGGATATATCCTTTTTCACCATAGCCCTCAATGAGCTCCCAAATATGACTTTGCAGAATCCAAGACAACAGTCTTAGCAAACTCTGCCGAGAAACAGTGTGTGGAACTCGGTGTGGTGAAGTCACATATCAGAAAGGAATCTCTCAGAAAGCTTCCCTCTAGTTATTATGTGATGATATTTCCTTTTTCACCATGGGCCCCCAATGGGCTCCCAAATATCACCTTGCAGATTCTAGGAAAAGAGTGTTAGCAAACTGCTTCCTGAGTACAAAGATGTAACTCGGTGAGACCAGTTCACAGAACACAAAGAAGTTTCTCAGAAAGCTTCTTTCCCGTTTGTAACTGATGATATTTCCTTTATCAGCGCAGGCCTCTACGCATTCCAGAGTAGAACTACTCAGTTTCCCCAAAGACAGTGTTAGTGGCCTGCTACATGAAAGATAAGTGTAACTCTGTGAGTTGAATTCACACATCACAGAGAAGTTTCTAAGAAAGCTTCTTTCCAGTTGTCCTCTGAGGACACTTGCTTTGTCACCGTAAGCTTCATTGCGCTAAGAAGAATCTTATTGCAGCTTCCAAGCAAACTGTCTTAGCAAACTGATAGCTGAAGAGAAACATGTAACTCTGTGAGTTGCACTCACACATAGCAATGCAGTTTCTCAGAATGCTTCTTGCCACTTTCTGTTCGAGGATATATCCTTGTTAACCATAGCCCTCAATGAGCTCCCAAATATCACTCTGCAGAATCCAAGACAACAATCGTAGCAAACTCTGCCGAGAAGCTGTGTGTTGAACTCTGTGTGGTGAAGTCATATATCAGAAAGGAATCTCTCAGAAAGCTTCTCTCTAGTTATTATGTGATGATATTTCCTTTTTCACCATGGGCCCCCAATGGGCTCCCAAATATCACCTTGCAGATTCTAGGAAAAGACTGTTAGCAAACTGCTTCCTGAGTACAAAGATGTAACTCTTTGATACCAGTTCACAGAACACAAAGAAGTCTCTCAGAAAGCTTCTTTCCCGTTTTTAACTGATGATATTTCCTTTATCAGCACAGGCCTATACGCCTTCCGGAGGAGAACTTCTCAGTTTCCCCAAAGACAGTGTCAGTGGCCTGCTCCATGAAACATAAGTGTAACTCTGTGAGTTGAATTCACACAACACAGAGAAGTTTCTAAGAAAGCTTCTTTCCAGTTTTCCTCTGAGGACACTTGCTTTGTCAACGTAAGCCTCATTGCGCTAAGAAGAATCCCATTGCAGATTCCAAGCAAACTGTCTTAGGAAACTGATTGCTGCAGAGAAACGTGTAACTCTGTGAGTTGCACTCACACATAGCAATGCAGTTTCTCAGAATACTTCTTGCCCCTTTCTGTCTGAGGATATAACCTTTTTCACCATAGCCCTCAATGATCTCCCAAATATCACTTTGCAGAATCCAAGACATCATTCTTAGCAAACTCTGCCGAGAAGCAGTGTGTGGAACTCTGTGTGGTGAAGTCACATATCAGAAAGGAATCTCTCAGAAAGCTTCCCTCTAGTTATTATGTGATGATATTTCCTTTTTCACCTTGGGCCCCCAATGGGCTCCCAAATATCACCTTGCAGATTCTAGGAAAAGAGTGTTAGCAAACTGCTTCCTGACTACAAAGATGTAACTCTGTGAGACCAGTTCACAGATCACAAAGAAGTTTCTCAGAAAGCTTCTTTCCCGTTTTTAACTGATGATATTTCCTTTACCAGCGCAGGCCTCTACGCCTTCGAGAGTAGAACTTCTCAGTTTCCCCAAAGAAAGTGTTAGTGGTCTACTCTATGAAATATAAGTGTAACTCTGTGAGATGAATTCACGCATCACAGAGAAGTTTCTAAGAAAGCTTCTTTCCAGTTTTCCTCTGAGGACACTTGCTTTGTCACCGTAAGCTTCATTGCGCTAAGAAGAATCTTATTGCAGCTTCCAAGCAAACTGTCTTAGCAAACTGAAGCTGAAGAGAAACATGTAACTCTGTCAGCTGCACTCACACATAGCAATGCAGTTTCTGAGAATACTTCTTGCCACTTTCTGTCTGAGGATATATCCTTTCTCACCATAGCCCTCAATGAGTTCCCAAATATCACTTTGCAGAATCCAAGACAACAGTCTTAGCAAACACTGCCGAGAAGCTGTGTGTTGAACTCTGTGTGGTGAAGTCACATATCAGAAAGGAATCTCTCAGAAAGCTTCCCTCTAGTTATTATGTGATGATATTTCCTTTTTCACCATGGGCCCCCAATGGGCTCCCCAAAATCACGTTGCAGATTCTAGGAAAAGAGTGTTAGAAAACTGCTTC
>NW_022320564.1:0-4746 GCF_002776525.5 Piliocolobus tephrosceles
TGATCACTTTAGCCCAGAAGTTTGAGGCTGCAATGAGCTATGATCACACCACTGCACTCCAGCCTAGGCAACAGAGCAAGATCCTGTCTCAAAGAAAAAAAAAAAAAAACACTATATAGTTTATTTATTTATACCCCCTAGAATGTAAGAACTGTTATATTGTTTACTAGCATATCTCCAAGGGTCTATAACCATTCTTAGCACATACTAGGTATTTATAAAATATTTGTTAAATGTGGAATGAATGAATGAATACCTGAGATAAAACCTACCTGAGAAAGCTGGAAATGTCTGCGTCCTAAACAAAGAAGACAGAAGGAGACTAGAGAGAATATGCCTTGCCTGTCCTGGAAGTCACCTTAGGAGTCAGCTGGGGAGATATGAACACAAAAGCTCCTTGAGCTCTCAGGGCCATTGTGGAAGGAAGAATAAAAAGAACCAAGTGGGAAAATGCAGTGGACCATGGGTGCCCAGCTCTTTCAGCAGTTCTTACTCCAATAAGCTCCAATAAGTTGAAGGAACTATAGCTAATGCAGCAGCAGATGTCTAAATCTCATAGTAGAGAAAGATAAATTGCTAAAGGATGAAGTAGAGGCATGTAGGTAGCATGATGGAAACAGTGGGACATCAGGATGTGGAGGGGATGGGAACTTTGGGTCTTGACAGGCAACAGTGTAATCCGTCCTTTAAAAAAATCCCATTCCAGACTAAGGCTAGCAATGAGCTTTGATCCTTGTCCTTCAAACAAGTTATTCCTCCATGGGTGGGGAGAATATGATTTTTACATTGAGGAATGGAGAGTTTCAGACATCATTCACCCTGATCTACCTCTGCCACTGAAGGGTGAGGCATGATGGCTGGAGGAGAAACATGGTACTCGTGTGGCCTAAAATTCCAGCAGTGATCAGGGAAGGCCAACCTTATGCCAGTAACTGAGACTCCCAGGGATGGAAGAAACCCAAACTAAGGGCCAGCTTGGTCCTAATACTTTCCTGACGGGGCTCAGGGTATCCTCTATCTCTGGATCCTACTTTTCTTTCCCTTCTCTGCCTCCCAAAACACCACCTAGCTCTTCTACCTGCCAATGCATCCTGACCAGGGAGGAAAAAAAGCTAGTGGCTGTGTTACACTGGGAAGTTTCCTTACTTCACCATCAGCAAGAACTCACGAATCAGGGAAGTGAACAGTATGACAGTAGGATAAGAAGTCAGAATTACAGGCCTGGAGCAGTGACTCATGCCTGTAATCCCAGCATTTGGGAGGCCGAGGTGGGTGGATCACCTGAGATTGGGAGTTTCAGACCAGCCTGGCCAACATGGTGGAACCCCGTCTCTACTAAAAATACAAAAATTAGCTGGGTCTGGTAGCGGGCACCTGTAATTCCAGCTACTCGGGAGGCTGAGGCAGGAGAATCACTTGAACCCGGGAGGCAGAGGTTGCAGTGAGCCAAGATTGTGCCACTGCACTCCAGCCTGGGCGACAGAGCGAGACTCCATCTCAAAAAAAATTTTTAAAAATAAAAAAAGTCACAATTACAGAACTTTAATCCATGTTCTACCACTTACTGACCACGAGAATCTGGGCAAGATTTCTCCAACATTCTCACAACCAACAAAATAAGTTTTCTCTCTAGGATCCCATACAACATAACTAAAAAGGAAGCCCTTCCATCCATTGCCTAAATTTTCTGTATTTCAGTTTTCTCATCTGTAAAATAGGGATATTAATAGTATTTAACCTGTGGAAATGTTGAAAGGTATAAATGAGTTCATATACTTGGAGAGTTTAGAATAGTGCTAAAGATAGTAAATCTTCAATTAATATTGGCCTTATTACCATTATAATTAGAATTATTTTTCTTAAATGTATGCTTAGCTAACCTAACTAACTAACCTAACCTTAATGGTCTCCTGCTTACTCCAGGCTCCCATCTCCAATTTCCTTCAACCCTACCCAGATCTACTTTCATCAGAGTATCTGAATACCCTCTCAATCGTTATCTGCTCTCACCCAGAAACTACTAACAGTTACCCTCCTAAATGATTACAGCAGGTCTCAAGTGCCTCTGCCAGAAATTTCCCCAGAGAAAGAAAAGAAAGATCTTCTGTGCAGTTGCAGAGGATAATAATTCCCCAGAACCCATCAGTCTCTCCAGCAAAGCCCCTGAAGAGTCACATTTGCAGTACACTGTCAGTTGCAGGACCCCTAGTTGGCATGGCCTTTTCACCCCTTCTTCCTCGTCTCCATGTTGAATATTTAAATAAATACATCTTCCACCTGCCTCAAAACTTGTTGAAAGTTGGAATTATGTCTTCACTTGGTATCCCCAGAATCTACAGCCCATAGTAGTAGTTCAACCCATGCTAGAATAACTATAATACATGGTAAAATAAATAAATAAATAAAACTTTTTTTAAAAAATGGATGTCATCGGTGAGATCTAGATCAAGTGTTACAGGATTTTAGAGGAAGACGAGAGGACTTCTTGTTGGATGGATCACAAAGTGAGATCCATCCATCCATAGAGAAAAATCACATTTTGCCAGGTCTTGAAGAACAAATACAACTTGGAATTCCTGGTAAAGAGAACCAAGTCAGCAAAAACGTCAAGGCCAGAAAGTGCAGACCATGTTGTACAAACAAAACAAATGGTGACAAGGTCTCAAACACTGGTACCTGTGTGCAGCTGAAGCAAAGAAGAGAGGAAGGCATTAGGGTTGATAAGTAGAGCAAAAAGGAGAATCAAATATCTACTTGCAGTCAGAGACTATAACAAAACGATGCGGAAGAGAGAGATGCTGAACTAGGTGCTACGATCCTTGATAATGAGAAGGAGGAGCCAGTTTGTAAGGTGTTGAGAAATTAGCATGTGCAGGAATGGAGAAACAGTGAGTGAGAAATAATAGTTTATATAATTTTACAGTGAAAGGCAAAGAATAAAAAGATAGCAGCTTGAAGCTACATTAAGATGGAACATAGGATTCTTACACACAAGGTATAGTGCAATGATTAAGAACACGATTCTGGTTCTTGGCTACTTGAGTTTTAATCATACTTCAGCTACTTGCTATCAGGGTGATCTTGAGCAAGTTATTTAACCTCTCTGTGCCTCTTTTTCCTGATACATATCCTGGGTGATTATTGTGAGGATTACATGAGTTTATAAATGTAAAGCTGTTACCATAGTATCTGCCTCATATTAACCACTCAATAAATGTTAACTAGCTAGAATATAGAAGACAGAATATGTATACATACACATATGTGTGTATACATATATATTAAACATAAATATACATGTGGAAATATATAGAAAGATGATGACTATCAGGAAATCAGGAAGAGTCAAAAGCACTAGATAAATTAAGGTTTCTATTGGATAACCAGAAATATTTCTGCTTTCAGCCACAGAAAAATATAAAATAAGAGCCTAAAGAAGTCTTGAAGTTCATTGAGCCCAACGCCTTCCCCCTTCCAACACATACACACTCTCTGCTCCATTCTACAGAGAAAGAAACAGCCTCAAAAATAAATGACTGGCCTCAAGTTACTCTAGTTAATAACTAGGTTGGATGAAAACCCAGGTACCTTGTTTGTCAATCCAGTGCACAGCAACCATCTCACAGAAAATGCTGTAAAGAGAACCCAACAAGTTGCTCAAAATCTGAAGTGATTTATCAAAGGGTTAATAGAATAAAAGGGAGACCCGTCCAAGGTAAGGGATGAAGACTGCCCAGGAGCAACTGCAATGAACTGGGCTCCTATCTCAAAATCCCAAATCTCCAGCATTTTTATTTCTACTTTGGAATTAGTTTAAAAGACAGTGTCTCTAGAAAGAACCCACAAAGTATTCAATTCTGAAACACAGTATTATATAATCATGAGCATATCCAAAATGTACATTTGGCAATAATGAAGAATTCTGAGCTTCCAAAAAAAAAAGGGTGGGGGGGGAGTAGAAAAGGGTACCATTTCTTCTGTGGAATGATAAAAACAAAAGTCATATCTTGGTTAAACTTCTAATTTTCCACTTTCATATGTTATCAAATGATATAATTTTGGTGCATCCGATTTTATACTAAAAATCCTCCATTGTGTATGGAAAGCTAAATGAGAATGTATTATTCTCAGATATATTAAACAAAATTTGGTTACCCAATAAGTCAGATTATGTTTCTGATTAAACAATTTGCTGGTTAAATATAGGACTTAAACCAGTAACAGATTACCAGTGGTTTGCTATTGTTCGGTTCTTCACAAAGGAGCAATTATTTGAGAAACCAGGGATGGAGGAATGAAAGGAAGCTGGTTTTTGGAATAAAATAAAAGGACTTAATTTGCAGTTTTCATGAAAAAAAGAGGAATCAGATGAAAATAAAATTGGTATTCTGGGTTTGGGGACCTAAACAGATTCAATATAAAAAAAGAAAGAAATGGATTATGGAAATGTGAAACTATCATCATAATTTTAGTTGCATATTTGAAAAACATAAGGAAAAGTGTCGAAAATAGAACTTTTATTTGGTCTGCCAACTGAAAATTGATATTTTTATTATGCTTTCAGTCAAGGGCTAATTTGTAAATACTATGTAGAGTTTTTCTTCATAAGTTAAACAGCTTTTTTCTGTAGAGAATATTCTGAAGAGCATGAGGAATAAGAAAATACAGAATATGTTAGGAGATTTTTAAAAGACAGCAAAGACTGGGGCCTCTGGGCCTCATCTCTTGTATTCCTACAAGGGTATA
>NW_022320566.1:0-4746 GCF_002776525.5 Piliocolobus tephrosceles
TATACCCTTGTAGGAATACAAGAGATGAGGCCCAGAGGCCCCAGTCTTTGCTGTCTTTTAAAAATCTCCTAACATATTCTGTATTTTCTTATTCCTCATGCTCTTCAGAATATTCTCTACAGAAAAAAGCTGTTTAACTTATGAAGAAAAACTCTACATAGTATTTACAAATTAGCCCTTGACTGAAAGCATAATAAAAATATCAATTTTCAGTTGGCAGACCAAATAAAAGTTCTATTTTCGACACTTTTCCTTATGTTTTTCAAATATGCAACTAAAATTATGATGATAGTTTCACATTTCCATAATCCATTTCTTTCTTTTTTTATATTGAATCTGTTTAGGTCCCCAAACCCAGAATACCAATTTTATTTTCATCTGATTCCTCTTTTTTTCATGAAAACTGCAAATTAAGTCCTTTTATTTTATTCCAAAAACCAGCTTCCTTTCATTCCTCCATCCCTGGTTTCTCAAATAATTGCTCCTTTGTGAAGAACCGAACAATAGCAAACCACTGGTAATCTGTTACTGGTTTAAGTCCTATATTTAACCAGCAAATTGTTTAATCAGAAACATAATCTGACTTATTGGGTAACCAAATTTTGTTTAATATATCTGAGAATAATACATTCTCATTTAGCTTTCCATACACAATGGAGGATTTTTAGTATAAAATCGGATGCACCAAAATTATATCATTTGATAACATATGAAAGTGGAAAATTAGAAGTTTAACCAAGATATGACTTTTGTTTTTATCATTCCACAGAAGAAATGGTACCCTTTTCTACTCCCCCCCCACCCTTTTTTTTTTGGAAGCTCAGAATTCTTCATTATTGCCAAATGTACATTTTGGATATGCTCATGATTATATAATACTGTGTTTCAGAATTGAATACTTTGTGGGTTCTTTCTAGAGACACTGTCTTTTAAACTAATTCCAAAGTAGAAATAAAAATGCTGGAGATTTGGGATTTTGAGATAGGAGCCCAGTTCATTGCAGTTGCTCCTGGGCAGTCTTCATCCCTTACCTTGGACGGGTCTCCCTTTTATTCTATTAACCCTTTGATAAATCACTTCAGATTTTGAGCAACTTGTTGGGTTCTCTTTACAGCATTTTCTGTGAGATGGTTGCTGTGCACTGGATTGACAAACAAGGTACCTGGGTTTTCATCCAACCTAGTTATTAACTAGAGTAACTTGAGGCCAGTCATTTATTTTTGAGGCTGTTTCTTTCTCTGTAGAATGGAGCAGAGAGTGTGTATGTGTTGGAAGGGGGAAGGCGTTGGGCTCAATGAACTTCAAGACTTCTTTAGGCTCTTATTTTATATTTTTCTGTGGCTGAAAGCAGAAATATTTCTGGTTATCCAATAGAAACCTTAATTTATCTAGTGCTTTTGACTCTTCCTGATTTCCTGATAGTCATCATCTTTCTATATATTTCCACATGTATATTTATGTTTAATATATATGTATACACACATATGTGTATGTATACATATTCTGTCTTCTATATTCTAGCTAGTTAACATTTATTGAGTGGTTAATATGAGGCAGATACTATGGTAACAGCTTTACATTTATAAACTCATGTAATCCTCACAATAATCACCCAGGATATGTATCAGGAAAAAGAGGCACAGAGAGGTTAAATAACTTGCTCAAGATCACCCTGATAGCAAGTAGCTGAAGTATGATTAAAACTCAAGTAGCCAAGAACCAGAATCGTGTTCTTAATCATTGCACTATACCTTGTGTGTAAGAATCCTATGTTCCATCTTAATGTAGCTTCAAGCTGCTATCTTTTTATTCTTTGCCTTTCACTGTAAAATTATATAAACTATTATTTCTCACTCACTGTTTCTCCATTCCTGCACATGCTAATTTCTCAACACCTTACAAACTGGCTCCTCCTTCTCATTATCAAGGATCGTAGCACCTAGTTCAGCATCTCTCTCTTCCGCATCGTTTTGTTATAGTCTCTGACTGCAAGTAGATATTTGATTCTCCTTTTTGCTCTACTTATCAACCCTAATGCCTTCCTCTCTTCTTTGCTTCAGCTGCACACAGGTACCAGTGTTTGAGACCTTGTCACCATTTGTTTTGTTTGTACAACATGGTCTGCACTTTCTGGCCTTGACGTTTTTGCTGACTTGGTTCTCTTTACCAGGAATTCCAAGTTGTATTTGTTCTTCAAGACCTGGCAAAATGTGATTTTTCTCTATGGATGGATGGATCTCACTTTGTGATCCATCCAACAAGAAGTCCTCTCGTCTTCCTCTAAAATCCTGTAACACTTGATCTAGATCTCACCGATGACATCCATTTTTTAAAAAAAGTTTTATTTATTTATTTATTTTACCATGTATTATAGTTATTCTAGCATGGGTTGAACTACTACTATGGGCTGTAGATTCTGGGGATACCAAGTGAAGACATAATTCCAACTTTCAACAAGTTTTGAGGCAGGTGGAAGATGTATTTATTTAAATATTCAACATGGAGACGAGGAAGAAGGGGTGAAAAGGCCATGCCAACTAGGGGTCCTGCAACTGACAGTGTACTGCAAATGTGACTCTTCAGGGGCTTTGCTGGAGAGACTGATGGGTTCTGGGGAATTATTATCCTCTGCAACTGCACAGAAGATCTTTCTTTTCTTTCTCTGGGGAAATTTCTGGCAGAGGCACTTGAGACCTGCTGTAATCATTTAGGAGGGTAACTGTTAGTAGTTTCTGGGTGAGAGCAGATAACGATTGAGAGGGTATTCAGATACTCTGATGAAAGTAGATCTGGGTAGGGTTGAAGGAAATTGGAGATGGGAGCCTGGAGTAAGCAGGAGACCATTAAGGTTAGGTTAGTTAGTTAGGTTAGCTAAGCATACATTTAAGAAAAATAATTCTAATTATAATGGTAATAAGGCCAATATTAATTGAAGATTTACTATCTTTAGCACTATTCTAAACTCTCCAAGTATATGAACTCATTTATACCTTTCAACATTTCCACAGGTTAAATACTATTAATATCCCTATTTTACAGATGAGAAAACTGAAATACAGAAAATTTAGGCAATGGATGGAAGGGCTTCCTTTTTAGTTATGTTGTATGGGATCCTAGAGAGAAAACTTATTTTGTTGGTTGTGAGAATGTTGGAGAAATCTTGCCCAGATTCTCGTGGTCAGTAAGTGGTAGAACATGGATTAAAGTTCTGTAATTGTGACTTTTTTTATTTTTAAAAATTTTTTTTGAGATGGAGTCTCGCTCTGTCGCCCAGGCTGGAGTGCAGTGGCACAATCTTGGCTCACTGCAACCTCTGCCTCCCGGGTTCAAGTGATTCTCCTGCCTCAGCCTCCCGAGTAGCTGGAATTACAGGTGCCCGCTACCAGACCCAGCTAATTTTTGTATTTTTAGTAGAGACGGGGTTCCACCATGTTGGCCAGGCTGGTCTGAAACTCCCAATCTCAGGTGATCCACCCACCTCGGCCTCCCAAATGCTGGGATTACAGGCATGAGTCACTGCTCCAGGCCTGTAATTCTGACTTCTTATCCTACTGTCATACTGTTCACTTCCCTGATTCGTGAGTTCTTGCTGATGGTGAAGTAAGGAAACTTCCCAGTGTAACACAGCCACTAGCTTTTTTTCCTCCCTGGTCAGGATGCATTGGCAGGTAGAAGAGCTAGGTGGTGTTTTGGGAGGCAGAGAAGGGAAAGAAAAGTAGGATCCAGAGATAGAGGATACCCTGAGCCCCGTCAGGAAAGTATTAGGACCAAGCTGGCCCTTAGTTTGGGTTTCTTCCATCCCTGGGAGTCTCAGTTACTGGCATAAGGTTGGCCTTCCCTGATCACTGCTGGAATTTTAGGCCACACGAGTACCATGTTTCTCCTCCAGCCATCATGCCTCACCCTTCAGTGGCAGAGGTAGATCAGGGTGAATGATGTCTGAAACTCTCCATTCCTCAATGTAAAAATCATATTCTCCCCACCCATGGAGGAATAACTTGTTTGAAGGACAAGGATCAAAGCTCATTGCTAGCCTTAGTCTGGAATGGGATTTTTTTAAAGGACGGATTACACTGTTGCCTGTCAAGACCCAAAGTTCCCATCCCCTCCACATCCTGATGTCCCACTGTTTCCATCATGCTACCTACATGCCTCTACTTCATCCTTTAGCAATTTATCTTTCTCTACTATGAGATTTAGACATCTGCTGCTGCATTAGCTATAGTTCCTTCAACTTATTGGAGCTTATTGGAGTAAGAACTGCTGAAAGAGCTGGGCACCCATGGTCCACTGCATTTTCCCACTTGGTTCTTTTTATTCTTCCTTCCACAATGGCCCTGAGAGCTCAAGGAGCTTTTGTGTTCATATCTCCCCAGCTGACTCCTAAGGTGACTTCCAGGACAGGCAAGGCATATTCTCTCTAGTCTCCTTCTGTCTTCTTTGTTTAGGACGCAGACATTTCCAGCTTTCTCAGGTAGGTTTTATCTCAGGTATTCATTCATTCATTCCACATTTAACAAATATTTTATAAATACCTAGTATGTGCTAAGAATGGTTATAGACCCTTGGAGATATGCTAGTAAACAATATAACAGTTCTTACATTCTAGGGGGTATAAATAAATAAACTATATAGTGTTTTTTTTTTTTTTTCTTTGAGACAGGATCTTGCTCTGTTGCCTAGGCTGGAGTGCAGTGGTGTGATCATAGCTCATTGCAGCCTCAAACTTCTGGGCTAAAGTGATCA
>NW_022320567.1:0-6477 GCF_002776525.5 Piliocolobus tephrosceles
CCTAACGAGAAGCACCCACAGGTGTGGAGGGGCAGGCCACCCCTTCATCTGGCGTCCAACGTGGGAGCTTTTTGCTAAGGTGAAGGTACGCTGGAGCGTGGTCATTGAGGACAAGTCGACGAGAGACTCCTGAGTACGTCTACAGTCAGCCTTGCGGTAAGCTTGTGCGCTCGGAAGAACCTAGGGTAACAATGGGACAAACTAAAAGTAGATATGCCTCTTATCACAGCTTTATAAAAATTCTCTTAAAAAGAGGGGGAGTTAAAGTGTCTACCAAAAATCTAAATACGCTCTTTCAAACAATAGAACAGTTTTGTCCATGGTTTCCAGAACAGGGAACTGTAGATCTAAAAGATTGGGAAAAAATTGGCAAAGAATTAAAACAAGCAAGTAGGGAAGGTAAAATCATCCCACTTACAGTATGGAATGATTGGGTCATTATTAAAGTAGCTTTAGAACCGTTGCAAACAGAAGAAGATAGCATTCCAGTTTCTGATGTCCCTAAAAGCTGTGCAGTAGATTGTGAAAAAGAGGCAGGGATAGAATCCCGGAAAGGAAAAGAAAGTTCACACTGTAAATGTGCAGCAGAGCCGGTAATGGCTCGGTCAACGCAAAATGTTGACAATAATCAATTACAGGAGGTAATATATCCTGAAACGTTAAAATTAGAGGAAAAAGATCCAGAATTAGCAGAGCCATCAGAGTCTAAACCACGATAGCCAACACCTCTTACAACAGCTCAGATGCCTGCAACCTTAGAACCTCAAATGCAGATTAAACAAGTACAAACTCCAAAAAAAGATCAAATAGAGAAAGATAGAGTCTCTGTCACGGCAATGCCAATCCAAATACAATGTCCACAATATCAGCAGGTAGAAAGTAAGATCCAGCAGCCAGTAGCCTATCAATACTGGCCGCCAGCTGAACTGCAGTATCGGCAGCCCCCAGAAAATCTGTATGGACAGCCAGGAACATTTCCAGTGCCACAGGGCAGGGCGCCATATCCTCAGCCGCCCACCATGAGACTTAATCCTACAGCACCGCCCAGTACACAGGGTAGTGCAATACATAAAATTTTTGATGAGGCAAGAAAACAGGGAGATATTGAGGCGTGGCAATTCCCAGTAATATTAGAAGCAAGACCACCTGGAGAAGGGGCTCAAGAGGGAGAGCCTCCCGTAGCAGAAGCCAGATATCAGTCCTTTTCTATAAAAATGCTAAAAGAAATGAAAGAAGGAGTAAAACAGTATGGACCCAATTCTCCTTACATGAGAACATTATTAGATTCCATTGCTCATGGGCATAGACTCATTCCTTATGATTGGGAGATTCTGGCAAAATCCTCACTCTCACCCTCTCAATTTTTACAATTTAAGACTTGGTGGATTGATGGGGCACAAGTACAGGTCCGAAGAAATAGGACTGCCAATCCTCCAATTAACATAGATGCAGATCAACTATTAGGAATAGGTCAAAATTGGAGCACTGTTGACCAACAAGCAATAATGCCAAATGAGGCCATTGAGCAAATCAGAGCTATCTGCCTTAGGGCCTGGGAGAAAATCCAAGACCCAGGAACCGCCTGCCCTTCCTTTAATACAGTAAGACAAGGCTGTAAAGAGCCCTACCCAGATTTCGTAGCAAGACTTCAAGATGCTGCTCAAAAGTCAATTACCGATGAAAATGCCCGTAAAGTCATAGTGGAGTTGATGGCATATGAAAACGCCAATCCTGATTGTCAATCAGCCATTAAGCCGTTAAAAGGAAAGGTTCCCGCAGGATCAGATGTAATCTCAGAGTACGTTAAAGCCTGCGATGGAATTGGAGGAGCTATGCATAAAGCTATGCTTATGGCTCAGGCAATCACAGGAGTTGCTTTAGGAGGACAAGTAAAAACATTTGGGGGAAAATGTTATAATTGTGGTCAAATTGGTTATCTAAAAAAGAATTGCCTAGTCTCAAATAAACAAAATGTAACTACTCAAGTTACTACAACAACAGATAAAGGGCCACCTGGCCTATGTCCAAGATGTAAAAGGGGAAAACATTGGAGTAATCAATGTCGTTCTAAATTTGATAAAAATGGGCAACCACTGTCGGGAAACGAGAGGAGGGGCCAGCCTCAGGCCCCGCAACAAACTGGGGCATTCCAAATTCAACCCTTTGTTCCTCAGGGTTTTCAGGAACAACAACCCCCACTGTCGCAAGTGTCTCAGGGAATAAGCCAGTTATCACAATACAGCAATTATCCCCCGCCACAAGTGGCAGTGCAGCAGTAGATTTATGTACTATACAAGCAGTCTCTCTGCTTCCAGGGGAGCCTCCACTAAAAATCCCCACAGGGGTATACGGCCCATTGCCTGAGGGGACTGTAGGACTAATCTTAGGAAGATCAAGTTTAAATTTAAAAGGAGTTCAAATTCATACTGGTGTGGTTGATTCAGACTATGAAGGCGAAATTCAATTGGTTATTAGTTCCTCAATTCCTTGGAGTGCCAGTCCAGGAGACAGGATCGCTCAATTATTACTCCTACCTTATATTAAAATTGGAAACAGTGAGATAAAAAGAACAGGAGGGTTTGGAAGCACTGATCTGGCAGGAAAGGCTGCATATTGGGCAAGTCTGGTCTCTGAAAGCAGACCTGTGTGTAAGGCCATTATTCAAGGAAAACAGTTTGAAGGGTTGGTAGACACAGGAGCAGATATCTCTGTCATTGCCTTAAATCAGTGGCCAAAAAATTGGCCTAAACAAAAGGCTGTTACAAGACTTGTTGGCGTAGGCACAGCTTCAGAAGTGTATGAAAGTACAATGATTTTACATTGTTTAGGGCCAGATAATCAAGAAAGTACTGTTCAGCCAATGATTACTTCAATTCCTGTTAATCTATGGGGTCGAGATTTGTTACAACAATGGGGTGCAGAAATCATTATGCCCACTCCATTATACAGCCCCGTGAGTCAAAAAATCATGACTAAGATGGGATATATACCAGGAAAGGGATTAGGAAAAAATGAAAATGGCATTAAAGTCCCAATTGAGACTGAGAAAAATCAAGAAAGAAAAGGAATAGGGTATCCTTTTTAGGGGCGGCCACTGTAGAGCCTCCTAAACCCATTCCATTAACTTGGAAAACAGAAAAACCGGTATGGGTAAATCAGTGGCCGCTACCAAAGCAAAAACTGGAGGCTTTACATTTATTAGCAAAGGAACAATTAGAAAAGGGACACATTGAGCCTTCATTCTCACCCTGGAATTCTCCTGTATTTGTAATTCGGAAAAAATCAGGCAAATGGCGTATGTTAATGGACTTAAGAGCCGTAAACGCTGTAATTCAACCCATGGGGCCTCTCCAACCTGGATTGCCCTCTCCGGCCATGATCCCAAAAGACTGGCCTTTAATTATAATTGATCTTAAGGATTGCTTTTTTACCATTCCTCTGGCAGAGCAAGATTGTAAAAAATTTGCCTTTACTATACCAGCTATAAATAATAAAGAGCCAGCCACCAGGTTTCAGTGGAAAGTTTTACCACAGGGAATGCTTAATAGTCCAACTATTTGTCAAACTTTCGTAGGTCAAGTCCTTCAACCAGTTAGAGACAAATTTTCAGATTGTTATATCATTCACTATATTGATGACATTTTATGTGCTGCAGAAACAAGAGAAAGATTAATTGACTGTTACACATTTCTGCAAGCAGAGGTTGCCAACGCAGGACTAACAATAGCATTTGATAAGATCCAAACCTCTGATCCTTTTCATTATTTAGGGATGCAAATAGAAAATAGAAAAATTAAGCCAAAAAAATAGAAATAAGAAAAGATACATTGGAAACATTAAATGACTTTCAAAAATTGTTAGGCGATATTAATTGGATTTGGCCAACTCTAGGCATTCCTACTTATGCCATGTCAAATTTGTTCTCTATCCTAAGAGGAGATCCAGACTTAAATAGTAGAAGAACATTGACCCCAGAGGCAACAAAAGAAATTAAATTAGTGGAAGAAAAAATTCAGTCAGCGCAAATAAGTAGAATAGATTCTTTAGCCCCACTCCAACTTTTGATTTTTGCCACTGCACATTCTCCAACAGGCATCATTGTTCAAAATACTGATCTTGTGGAGTGGTCATTCCTTCCACACAGTACAATTAAAACTTTTACATTGTACTTGGATCAAATAGCTACATTAATTGGTCAGACAAGATTACGAATAATAAAATTGTGTGGTAATGACCCAGACAAAATAGTTGTTCCTTTAACCAAGGAACAAGTTAAACAAGCCTTTATCAATTCTGGTGCATGGCAAATTGGCCTTGCTGATTTTGTGGGAATTATTGATAATCATTACCCAAAAACAAAAATCTTCCAGTTTTTAAAATTGACTACTTGGATTTTACCTAAAATTACCAGACATGAACCTTTAGAAAATGCTCTGACAGTATTTACTGATGGTTCCAGCAATGGAAAAGCAGCTTACACAGGGCCAAAAGAGCGAGTAATCAAAACTCAATATCAATCAGCTCAAAGGGCAGAGTTGGTTGCAGTCAGTACAGTGTTAGAAGATTTTAATCAACCTGTTAATATTATATCAGATTCTGCATATGTAGTACAGGCTACAAGAGATGTTGAGACAGCTCTAATTAAATATAGCATGGATGATCAGTTAAACCAGCTATTCAATTTGTTACAACAAACTGTAAGAAAGAGGAATTTCCCATTTTATATTACTCATATTCGAGCACACACTAATTTACCAGGACCTTTAACTAAAGCTAATGAAAAAGCTGACTTACTGGTATCCTCTGCATTCATAAAAGCACAAGAACTTCATGCTTTGACTCATGTAAATGCAGCAGGGTTAAAAAACAAATTTGATGTCACATGGAAACAGGCAAAAAATATTGTACAACATTGTACCCAGTGTCAAGTGCTACACCTGCCCACTCAAGAGGCAGGAGTTAATCCCAGAGGTCTGTGTCCTAATGCATTATGGCAAATGGATGTTACCCATGTACCTTCATTTGGAAAATTATCATATGTTCATGTAACAGTTGATACTTATTCACATTTCATATGGGCAACATGCCAGACAGGAGAAAGTACTTCCCATGTTAAAAAACATTTATTATCTTGTTTTGCTGTAATGGGAGTTCCAGAAAAAATTAAAACTGACAATGGACCAGGTTATTGTAGCAAAGCTTTCCAAAAATTCTTAAATCAGTGGAATATTACACATAAAACAGGAATTCCTTATAATTCCCAAGGACAGGCCATAGTAGAAAGAACTAATAGAACACTCAAAACTCAGTTAGTTAAACAAAAAAAAGGGGAGACAGTAAGGAGTGTACCTCTCCTCAGATGCAGCTTAATCTAGCACTCTATACTTTAAATTTTTTAAACATTTATAGAAATCAGACTACTACTTCTGCAGAACAACATCTTACTGGTAAGAAAAAAAAAACAGTCCACATGAAGGAAAACTGATTTGGTGGAAAGACAACAAAAATAGGACATGGGGAATAGGGAAGGTGATAACCTGGGGAAGAGGTTTTGCTTATGTTTCACCAGGAGAAAATCAGCTTCCTATATGGATACCCACTAGACATTTGAAGTTCTACAATGAACCCATCGGAGATGCAAAGAAAAGCGCCTCCACGGAGGGACTGGCTGAAGCCACAGCAGAAAAACATAAAATATGAAGATTTCATGGACATTTTATTAGTTCTTCAAAATTTATACTTTTGTAATTTCCTATGTCTTTAATCTCTTAATCCCATCATTTTCTTAGTAAGCTGAGGAGGATATATGTCACCTCAGGACCCTGTGATGATTGCCTTAACTGCACAAATTGTTTGTGGAGCATGTATGTTTGAACAATACAAAATATGGGCATCTTGAAAAAAGAACAGGATAACAGCGATGTTCAGGAAACAAGGGAGGTAACCTTGAACTGGCCGCCAGTGAGCCGGACGGACAGAGCCATATCTTTTCTCCTTTTGCACACAAATAGGAGAGGTATCGCTGAATTCTTTTTCTCAGCAAGGAATACCCCTGAGAGAGAGAATGCGCTCTAAGGGTAGGCCTATAAACGACCCCCTTGGAGGCGTGCCGCCTTTTACAGTTGAAGCCGAAGGGATGAAATAAGCCCCGGCCTCCTGTAGTGCTCTCAGGCTTATTAGGAGGAAGAAATTCCCACCTAATAAATTTTGGCCAGTCAGGTTATCTGCTCTCAAACCCTATTTCCTGATAAAATGTTATCAATGACTATGGGTGCCTAAAATTTCATTCACAATCTTAATTTTAATTTTAACACCATCCTGTGATCTCGTCCAGTCTCCACTTACTTTGTGATATTCTGTTATATTGTGAAGTATGTAATCTCGGTGTTGTGATGACAATGGTGGTTTTGTTGAAAAGAAAAGGGGGAAATGTGGGGAAAAGAAAGAGATCAGCTTGTTACCGTGTCTATATAGAAG
>NW_022320568.1:0-6477 GCF_002776525.5 Piliocolobus tephrosceles
CTTCTATATAGACACGGTAACAAGCTGATCTCTTTCTTTTCCCCACATTTCCCCCTTTTCTTTTCAACAAAACCACCATTGTCATCACAACACCGAGATTACATACTTCACAATATAACAGAATATCACAAAGTAAGTGGAGACTGGACGAGATCACAGGATGGTGTTAAAATTAAAATTAAGATTGTGAATGAAATTTTAGGCACCCATAGTCATTGATAACATTTTATCAGGAAATAGGGTTTGAGAGCAGATAACCTGACTGGCCAAAATTTATTAGGTGGGAATTTCTTCCTCCTAATAAGCCTGAGAGCACTACAGGAGGCCGGGGCTTATTTCATCCCTTCGGCTTCAACTGTAAAAGGCGGCACGCCTCCAAGGGGGTCGTTTATAGGCCTACCCTTAGAGCGCATTCTCTCTCTCAGGGGTATTCCTTGCTGAGAAAAAGAATTCAGCGATACCTCTCCTATTTGTGTGCAAAAGGAGAAAAGATATGGCTCTGTCCGTCCGGCTCACTGGCGGCCAGTTCAAGGTTACCTCCCTTGTTTCCTGAACATCGCTGTTATCCTGTTCTTTTTTCAAGATGCCCATATTTTGTATTGTTCAAACATACATGCTCCACAAACAATTTGTGCAGTTAAGGCAATCATCACAGGGTCCTGAGGTGACATATATCCTCCTCAGCTTACTAAGAAAATGATGGGATTAAGAGATTAAAGACATAGGAAATTACAAAAGTATAAATTTTGAAGAACTAATAAAATGTCCATGAAATCTTCATATTTTATGTTTTTCTGCTGTGGCTTCAGCCAGTCCCTCCGTGGAGGCGCTTTTCTTTGCATCTCCGATGGGTTCATTGTAGAACTTCAAATGTCTAGTGGGTATCCATATAGGAAGCTGATTTTCTCCTGGTGAAACATAAGCAAAACCTCTTCCCCAGGTTATCACCTTCCCTATTCCCCATGTCCTATTTTTGTTGTCTTTCCACCAAATCAGTTTTCCTTCATGTGGACTGTTTTTTTTTTCTTACCAGTAAGATGTTGTTCTGCAGAAGTAGTAGTCTGATTTCTATAAATGTTTAAAAAATTTAAAGTATAGAGTGCTAGATTAAGCTGCATCTGAGGAGAGGTACACTCCTTACTGTCTCCCCTTTTTTTTGTTTAACTAACTGAGTTTTGAGTGTTCTATTAGTTCTTTCTACTATGGCCTGTCCTTGGGAATTATAAGGAATTCCTGTTTTATGTGTAATATTCCACTGATTTAAGAATTTTTGGAAAGCTTTGCTACAATAACCTGGTCCATTGTCAGTTTTAATTTTTTCTGGAACTCCCATTACAGCAAAACAAGATAATAAATGTTTTTTAACATGGGAAGTACTTTCTCCTGTCTGGCATGTTGCCCATATGAAATGTGAATAAGTATCAACTGTTACATGAACATATGATAATTTTCCAAATGAAGGTACATGGGTAACATCCATTTGCCATAATGCATTAGGACACAGACCTCTGGGATTAACTCCTGCCTCTTGAGTGGGCAGGTGTAGCACTTGACACTGGGTACAATGTTGTACAATATTTTTTGCCTGTTTCCATGTGACATCAAATTTGTTTTTTAACCCTGCTGCATTTACATGAGTCAAAGCATGAAGTTCTTGTGCTTTTATGAATGCAGAGGATACCAGTAAGTCAGCTTTTTCATTAGCTTTAGTTAAAGGTCCTGGTAAATTAGTGTGTGCTCGAATATGAGTAATATAAAATGGGAAATTCCTCTTTCTTACAGTTTGTTGTAACAAATTGAATAGCTGGTTTAACTGATCATCCATGCTATATTTAATTAGAGCTGTCTCAACATCTCTTGTAGCCTGTACTACATATGCAGAATCTGATATAATATTAACAGGTTGATTAAAATCTTCTAACACTGTACTGACTGCAACCAACTCTGCCCTTTGAGCTGATTGATATTGAGTTTTGATTACTCGCTCTTTTGGCCCTGTGTAAGCTGCTTTTCCATTGCTGGAACCATCAGTAAATACTGTCAGAGCATTTTCTAAAGGTTCATGTCTGGTAATTTTAGGTAAAATCCAAGTAGTCAATTTTAAAAACTGGAAGATTTTTGTTTTTGGGTAATGATTATCAATAATTCCCACAAAATCAGCAAGGCCAATTTGCCATGCACCAGAATTGATAAAGGCTTGTTTAACTTGTTCCTTGGTTAAAGGAACAACTATTTTGTCTGGGTCATTACCACACAATTTTATTATTCGTAATCTTGTCTGACCAATTAATGTAGCTATTTGATCCAAGTACAATGTAAAAGTTTTAATTGTACTGTGTGGAAGGAATGACCACTCCACAAGATCAGTATTTTGAACAATGATGCCTGTTGGAGAATGTGCAGTGGCAAAAATCAAAAGTTGGAGTGGGGCTAAAGAATCTATTCTACTTATTTGCGCTGACTGAATTTTTTCTTCCACTAATTTAATTTCTTTTGTTGCCTCTGGGGTCAATGTTCTTCTACTATTTAAGTCTGGATCTCCTCTTAGGATAGAGAACAAATTTGACATGGCATAAGTAGGAATGCCTAGAGTTGGCCAAATCCAATTAATATCGCCTAACAATTTTTGAAAGTCATTTAATGTTTCCAATGTATCTTTTCTTATTTCTATTTTTTTGGCTTAATTTTTCTATTTTCTATTTGCATCCCTAAATAATGAAAAGGATCAGAGGTTTGGATCTTATCAAATGCTATTGTTAGTCCTGCGTTGGCAACCTCTGCTTGCAGAAATGTGTAACAGTCAATTAATCTTTCTCTTGTTTCTGCAGCACATAAAATGTCATCAATATAGTGAATGATATAACAATCTGAAAATTTGTCTCTAACTGGTTGAAGGACTTGACCTACGAAAGTTTGACAAATAGTTGGACTATTAAGCATTCCCTGTGGTAAAACTTTCCACTGAAACCTGGTGGCTGGCTCTTTATTATTTATAGCTGGTATAGTAAAGGCAAATTTTTTACAATCTTGCTCTGCCAGAGGAATGGTAAAAAAGCAATCCTTAAGATCAATTATAATTAAAGGCCAGTCTTTTGGGATCATGGCCGGAGAGGGCAATCCAGGTTGGAGAGGCCCCATGGGTTGAATTACAGCGTTTACGGCTCTTAAGTCCATTAACATACGCCATTTGCCTGATTTTTTCCGAATTACAAATACAGGAGAATTCCAGGGTGAGAATGAAGGCTCAATGTGTCCCTTTTCTAATTGTTCCTTTGCTAATAAATGTAAAGCCTCCAGTTTTTGCTTTGGTAGCGGCCACTGATTTACCCATACCGGTTTTTCTGTTTTCCAAGTTAATGGAATGGGTTTAGGAGGCTCTACAGTGGCCGCCCCTAAAAAGGATACCCTATTCCTTTTCTTTCTTGATTTTTCTCAGTCTCAATTGGGACTTTAATGCCATTTTCATTTTTTCCTAATCCCTTTCCTGGTATATATCCCATCTTAGTCATGATTTTTTGACTCACGGGGCTGTATAATGGAGTGGGCATAATGATTTCTGCACCCCATTGTTGTAACAAATCTCGACCCCATAGATTAACAGGAATTGAAGTAATCATTGGCTGAACAGTACTTTCTTGATTATCTGGCCCTAAACAATGTAAAATCATTGTACTTTCATACACTTCTGAAGCTGTGCCTACGCCAACAAGTCTTGTAACAGCCTTTTGTTTAGGCCAATTTTTTGGCCACTGATTTAAGGCAATGACAGAGATATCTGCTCCTGTGTCTACCAACCCTTCAAACTGTTTTCCTTGAATAATGGCCTTACACACAGGTCTGCTTTCAGAGACCAGACTTGCCCAATATGCAGCCTTTCCTGCCAGATCAGTGCTTCCAAACCCTCCTGTTCTTTTTATCTCACTGTTTCCAATTTTAATATAAGGTAGGAGTAATAATTGAGCGATCCTGTCTCCTGGACTGGCACTCCAAGGAATTGAGGAACTAATAACCAATTGAATTTCGCCTTCATAGTCTGAATCAACCACACCAGTATGAATTTGAACTCCTTTTAAATTTAAACTTGATCTTCCTAAGATTAGTCCTACAGTCCCCTCAGGCAATGGGCCGTATACCCCTGTGGGGATTTTTAGTGGAGGCTCCCCTGGAAGCAGAGAGACTGCTTGTATAGTACATAAATCTACTGCTGCACTGCCACTTGTGGCGGGGGATAATTGCTGTATTGTGATAACTGGCTTATTCCCTGAGACACTTGCGACAGTGGGGGTTGTTGTTCCTGAAAACCCTGAGGAACAAAGGGTTGAATTTGGAATGCCCCAGTTTGTTGCGGGGCCTGAGGCTGGCCCCTCCTCTCGTTTCCCGACAGTGGTTGCCCATTTTTATCAAATTTAGAACGACATTGATTACTCCAATGTTTTCCCCTTTTACATCTTGGACATAGGCCAGGTGGCCCTTTATCTGTTGTTGTAGTAACTTGAGTAGTTACATTTTGTTTATTTGAGACTAGGCAATTCTTTTTTAGATAACCAATTTGACCACAATTATAACATTTTCCCCCAAATGTTTTTACTTGTCCTCCTAAAGCAACTCCTGTGATTGCCTGAGCCATAAGCATAGCTTTATGCATAGCTCCTCCAATTCCATCGCAGGCTTTAACGTACTCTGAGATTACATCTGATCCTGCGGGAACCTTTCCTTTTAACGGCTTAATGGCTGATTGACAATCAGGATTGGCGTTTTCATATGCCATCAACTCCACTATGACTTTACGGGCATTTTCATCGGTAATTGACTTTTGAGCAGCATCTTGAAGTCTTGCTACGAAATCTGGGTAGGGCTCTTTACAGCCTTGTCTTACTGTATTAAAGGAAGGGCAGGCGGTTCCTGGGTCTTGGATTTTCTCCCAGGCCCTAAGGCAGATAGCTCTGATTTGCTCAATGGCCTCATTTGGCATTATTGCTTGTTGGTCAACAGTGCTCCAATTTTGACCTATTCCTAATAGTTGATCTGCATCTATGTTAATTGGAGGATTGGCAGTCCTATTTCTTCGGACCTGTACTTGTGCCCCATCAATCCACCAAGTCTTAAATTGTAAAAATTGAGAGGGTGAGAGTGAGGATTTTGCCAGAATCTCCCAATCATAAGGAATGAGTCTATGCCCATGAGCAATGGAATCTAATAATGTTCTCATGTAAGGAGAATTGGGTCCATACTGTTTTACTCCTTCTTTCATTTCTTTTAGCATTTTTATAGAAAAGGACTGATATCTGGCTTCTGCTACGGGAGGCTCTCCCTCTTGAGCCCCTTCTCCAGGTGGTCTTGCTTCTAATATTACTGGGAATTGCCACGCCTCAATATCTCCCTGTTTTCTTGCCTCATCAAAAATTTTATGTATTGCACTACCCTGTGTACTGGGCGGTGCTGTAGGATTAAGTCTCATGGTGGGCGGCTGAGGATATGGCGCCCTGCCCTGTGGCACTGGAAATGTTCCTGGCTGTCCATACAGATTTTCTGGGGGCTGCCGATACTGCAGTTCAGCTGGCGGCCAGTATTGATAGGCTACTGGCTGCTGGATCTTACTTTCTACCTGCTGATATTGTGGACATTGTATTTGGATTGGCATTGCCGTGACAGAGACTCTATCTTTCTCTATTTGATCTTTTTTTGGAGTTTGTACTTGTTTAATCTGCATTTGAGGTTCTAAGGTTGCAGGCATCTGAGCTGTTGTAAGAGGTGTTGGCTATCGTGGTTTAGACTCTGATGGCTCTGCTAATTCTGGATCTTTTTCCTCTAATTTTAACGTTTCAGGATATATTACCTCCTGTAATTGATTATTGTCAACATTTTGCGTTGACCGAGCCATTACCGGCTCTGCTGCACATTTACAGTGTGAACTTTCTTTTCCTTTCCGGGATTCTATCCCTGCCTCTTTTTCACAATCTACTGCACAGCTTTTAGGGACATCAGAAACTGGAATGCTATCTTCTTCTGTTTGCAACGGTTCTAAAGCTACTTTAATAATGACCCAATCATTCCATACTGTAAGTGGGATGATTTTACCTTCCCTACTTGCTTGTTTTAATTCTTTGCCAATTTTTTCCCAATCTTTTAGATCTACAGTTCCCTGTTCTGGAAACCATGGACAAAACTGTTCTATTGTTTGAAAGAGCGTATTTAGATTTTTGGTAGACACTTTAACTCCCCCTCTTTTTAAGAGAATTTTTATAAAGCTGTGATAAGAGGCATATCTACTTTTAGTTTGTCCCATTGTTACCCTAGGTTCTTCCGAGCGCACAAGCTTACCGCAAGGCTGACTGTAGACGTACTCAGGAGTCTCTCGTCGACTTGTCCTCAATGACCACGCTCCAGCGTACCTTCACCTTAGCAAAAAGCTCCCACGTTGGACGCCAGATGAAGGGGTGGCCTGCCCCTCCACACCTGTGGGTGCTTCTCGTTAGG
>NW_022320569.1:0-11673 GCF_002776525.5 Piliocolobus tephrosceles
AAAATATCACTTGTTCAGTTTTACAGGAACAGTGTTCAAAAACTGCCTTATAAGAAAAGAGGTATAATTCCCTGAGCAGAATGCACACATCACTAAGCAGTTTCTCAGAAAGCTTCTCTCCAGTTTTTATGTGAAGATATCTCCGATTTCCCCACAGGCCTGAATGTGCTCCCTAATGTCCCTTCACATTTCTGTCCGTTACGCTGTTTCAAAACTGCGTAATAGAAAAAAATTTTATCTCTTGGAGGTGAATAGACATATCTACCACAACACAGTTACACAGAAAACTTCTTTCCAGTATTTGTCTGATGATATTTCCTTTTTCACCATAACAGTATGTATACTCCCGAATGTCCCCTCGTAGCTCTTTCTCCAAACAGGATTCTCCAATGTTCTAGCAGAAAAAAGAATAACTCTGTGAGTGGAATGCACATGTCACAAAGCAGCTCCTCAGAAATCTTCTCTCCAGTATATATCTGAAGATGTTTACTTTTTCAGTGAAAGCCTCACAGTGCTCCAGCATATCACTTCACAGACTAAACAAAAAGTTTTAGAATACTGCTCAATGAAAACAGAAGCTTAACAGTGAGAGTGTACTTGACGTGACAAAGAGCAGTTTCACAGAAAGGTTTCTACTGTTTTTTATCAGAGGGAATTACTTTTTCAGCATGTTCTTAAGAGTGTTCCCAAATGTCCTTTCTCAGGTTCCACAGAAACAGTGAGTTCAAACTACTCAATCCAAAGAATGATTTAATTATATGAGATACGTACACATATTACAAAGCAGTTACTCCGAAAGATTCTGCCCAGTTTTCATGGGAAGGCATTTCCTTTCTCACCAAAAGCCTCTGGGTGCCACTTAATATCTCTTCACAGATTCTTCAAAGACACAGTTTCCAAAGGGGGCAACGTAGTGTAAACTTTAACTCTCTGAAATGAATGCACACGTCAGAGTGCAGTTTCTTGGAATATTTATTTCTGGGTTTTATTTCAGGATATTTCACTTTTTGCCACAGACTTCAATGCGATGCAAAATATCGTTTTTTCAGTTTGACAGGAACAGAGTTCAAACAATGCCTTAGAAGAAACGAGGTATAAACCCCTGAGTGGAATGCACACACCTCAAGGCACTTTCTCAGACAGCTTCTCTCCAGTTTTAATCTGAAGATATCGCCCTTTTCACCATATGCCTGAATGTCCTGCCGAACGTCCCTTCTCAAATCCATCCATGGCAGACTTTGTTCTGCCGAACGTGCCTTCATGAATCTATCCATGGCAGACTTTCAAAACTGCATAATAGAAAGAATGTTTCATCCATGTGAGATGAATAGACATATCTATCGCAAAGCAGTTTCACAGAAAGTTCTTTCCAGTTTTGGTCTGAGGATAGTTCCTTTTTCACCATAGCCTTTCATATACTCCCGAACGTCCCCTGGTTGCTTTTTCTCCAAATGGGATTTCCCATTCCTCTATGAGAAGAAAAGTATATCTCTGTGAGTAGAATGCACAGGTCACAAAGCCGCTCCTCAGAAATCTTCCTCCATTATCTCTCTAAAGATATTTCCGTTATCACTGGAAGCCTTAAATCGCTCCCGAGTATCCCTTAGCTGATTAACGTAAAACATTGTTAAAATACTGCTCAATGAAAATGGAACCTTAACTGTGCAAGTGGAATTCAAGCGACCTAGAGAAGTTTCACAGACAGTTTCCTTCTGGCGTTTATTGGATGGTATTTCTATTTTAGTATATTATTAACAGCGTTCCCAAATTTCCTTTCTCAGGTATCACAGAAACAGCAATTTAAAAACGCTCAATCCAAAGAACGATTTAATGCTAAGAGATGAATACACACATCACAAAGCATTTGCTCCGAAATTTCCCTCCAGCTTTCATCGGAAGACATTTCCATTCTCACCACAAGAATCTGGGTGTCACTTGATATCCCTTCACAATTTTCTCAAAGAGACAGTTTCCAAACTGGTGACTTAGTGTAAGCTTTAACAGTCTGAAATGAATGTACACGTCAGAGAGCAGTTTCTTGGAACGCTTTTTTCCGGGTTTTATTTCCGGATATTTCAATTTTTGCCATAGTCTTCAATACATGGCAAAATATCTCTTATTCACCTTTACAGGAACAGTGTTCAAACACTGCCTTGTGAGAAAAGAGGTAAAACTCCCTGAGTGGAATGCAGACATCACAAAGTAGTTTCTCAGAAAATTTCTCTCCCGTTTTTATCTGAAGATATCTCCTGTTTCTCCACCAGCCTGTATGTGCTCCCGAATGTCCCTTCATGAATGCGTCCATGATGCAGTTTCAAAATGGCATAATAGAAAGACAGTTTCATCTATGTGACATGAATAGACTTACCTCTCACAAAGCAGTTTCACAGAAAGTTTCTTTCCAGTTTTTGTCTGAGGATATTTTCTTTTCCACCATAGCAGTAAATATACTCCTGAATGTATCAGTAGCTATTTCTCCAAATGGGATTCCATAAACCCCTATGAGAAGAAAAGTTTAACTCTGTGTGGGAAATGCACACGTCACAAAGCATTTCTTCATAAATCTTCTCTCAAGAATCTATCTGAAGATATTTCTCTTTTCACCATGAGCATCAAAGCAATCTCGATTATCCCTTAGCTGACTAACGTAAAACAGTGTTAGGATACTGCTCAATGAAAACGGAAGCATAACTGTGCGAGTGGACTTGATATGACCTAGAGCGGTTTCACAGGATGTTTCCTTCAGGTTTTTATTGGAGGATATTTCTTTTTCAGCATATTTTTAAGAGCGTTCCCAAATGTTCTTTCTCAGGATCCACAGAAACAGTGATTCAAACTGCTTAATCCAAAGAACGATTTAAATCTATGAGATGAATACACATATCACAAAGAAGTTGCTGCAAATGTTTCCATCCAGTTGTCATTGGAAGACGTTTCCTTTCTCATCACAAGCCCAGGGGAAACACTTAATATCCCTTCTCAAATTCCTCAAAGACAGAGCTTCCAAACTGAGAAACGTAATGTAAGCTTTAACTCTCTGAAATGAATGCACACGTCAGATAGGAGTTTCTTAGAACACCTCTTTCCTGGTTTTAATTCAGGATATTTCACATCTTGCCAAAGTCTTCAATTTGCTGCAAAATATCACCTTACAGTTTTACAGGAACAGTTTTCAAAAACTGCCTTATGAGAGAAGAGACATAATTCCCTGATTGCAATGCACACATCACAAAGCAGTTTCTCAGAAAGCTCCCTCCAGTTTTTATGTGAAGATATCTCCTATTTCCCCACAGGCCTGAATGTGCTCTCTAATGTCCCTTTGCCTTTCCGTCCATTACGCAGTTCAAAACTGCATAATAGAAAAAAGTTTAATCTCTGTGAGGTGAATAGACATGGGTACTGAAACGCAGTTTCTCAGAAAATTTCTTTCCATTTTTGTCTGACGATATTTCCTTTTTCACCATAGCAGTCCATATATTCCCGAATGTCCCCTTGTAGCTTTTTCTCCAAACGGGAGTCCCCACTCTTCTAAGAGAAAAAAAGTATAACCCTGTGAGTGGAATGCACATGTCACAAAGCAGCTCCTCAGAAATCTTCTCTCTGGTATGTATCCGAAGATGTTTCCTTTTTCACTGAAAGCCTAAATGTGCTCCAGCATATAACTTCACACACAATACAAAAACAGTTTTAGAATACTGCTCAATGAAAACAGAAGCTTAACTGTGCGAGTGGACTTCACGTGAAAAAAGAGCAGTTTCACAGAAACTTTTCTTCTGTTTTTTTCAGAGGGTATTATTTTTAAGCATATTCTTAAGAGTGTTCTCAAATGTCTTTTCTCAGGTTCCACAGAAACAGTGAGTTCAAACTGCTCAATCCAAAGAATGATTTAATTCTTTTTTTTATTATTATTATACTTTAAGTTCTAGGGTACATGTGCATAACGTGCAGGTTTGTTACATATGTATACTTGTGCCATGTTGGTGTGATGCACCCATCAACTCGTCAGCACCCATCAATTCGTCATTTATATCAGGTATAACTCCCAATGCAATCCCTCCCCCCTCCCCCCCCATGATAGGCCCCGATGTGTGATGTTCCCCTTCCCGAGTCCAAGTGATCTCATTGTTCAGTTCCAACCTATGGGTGAGAACATGCGTTGTTTGGTTTTCTGGTCTTATGATACTTTGCTAAGAATGATGGTTTCCAGCTGCATCCATGTCCTTACAAAGGACGCAAACTCATCCTTTTTTTGGCTGCATAATATTCCATGATGTATATGTGCCACATTTTCTTAATCCAGTCTGTCACAGATGGACATTTGGGTTGATTCCAAGTCTTTGCTATTTTGAATAGTACCGCAATAAGCATACGTCTGCATGTGTCTTTATAGCAGTATGATTCATAATCCTTTGGGTATATACCCAGTAGTGGGATGGCTGGGTCATATGGTACATCTAGATCTAGATCCTTGAGGAATCGCCATACTGTTTTCCATAATGGTTGAACTAGTTTACATCCCACCAACAGTGTAAAAGTGTTCCTATTTCTCCACATCCTCTCCAACACCTGTTGTTTCCTGACTTTTTCATGATTGCCATTCTAACTGGTGTGAGATGGTATCTCATTGTGGTTTTGAATTGCATTTCTCTGATAGCCAGTGATGATGACCATTTTTTCATGTGCCTGTTGGCTGTATGAATGTCTTCTTTTGAGAAATGTCTGTTCATATCCTTTGTCCACTTTTTGATGGGGTTGTTTGTTTTTTTCTTGTAAATTTGTTTAAGTTCTTTGTAGATTCTGGATATTAGCCCTTTCTCAGATGAGTAGATTGCAAAACTTTTCTGCCATTCTGTAGGTTGCCTGTTCACTCTGATGGTAGTTTCTTTTGCTGTGCAGAAGCTCTTTAGTTTAATTAGATCCCATTTGTCAATTTTGGCTTTTGCTGCCATTGCTTTTGGTGTTTTAGACATGAAGTCCTTGCCCATGCCTATGTCCTGAATGGTACTACCTAGGTTTTCTTCTAGGGTTTTTATAGTATTAGGTCTAACATTTAAGTCTGTAATCCATCTTGAATTAATTTTTGTATAAGGAGTAAGGAAAGGATCCAGTTTCAGCTTTCTACTTATAACTAGCCAATTTTCCAAGCACCATTTATTAAATAGGGAGTCCTTTCCCCATTTCTTGTCTCTCTCAGGTTTGTCAAAGATCAGATGGCTGTAGATGTGTGGTATTATTTCTGAGGACTATGTTCTGTTCTGGGCAATCAGGCAAGAGAAAGAAATAAAGGGTATCCAGTTAGGAAAAGAAGAAGTCAAATTGTCCCTGTTTGCAGATGACATGGTTGTATATTTAGAAAACCCCATTGTCCTAGCCCAAAATCTCCTTAAGCTGATAAGCAACTTCAGCAAAGTCTCAGGATACAAAATTAATGTGTAAAAATCACAAGCATTCTTATACACCAGTAACAGACAAACAGAGAGCCAAATAATGAATGAACTTCCATTCACAATTTCTTCAGAGAGAATAAAATACCTAGGAATCCAACTTACAAGGGATGTAAAGGACGTCTTCAAGGAGAACTACAAACCACTGCTCAGTGATATAAAAGAGGACACTAACAAATGGAAGAACATACCATGCTCATGGATAGGAAGAATCAATATCGTGAAAATGGCCATACTGCCCAAAGTTATTTCAAGTTATTTATATTCAATGCCATCCCCATCAAGCTACCAATGAGTTTCTACACAGAATTGGAAAAAATGGCTTTAAAGTTCATATGGAACCAAAAAAGAGCCTGCATTGCCAAGATAATCCTAAGAAAGAACAAAGTTGGAGGCATCACCCTACCTGACTTCAAACTATACTACAAGGCTACAGTAACCAAAACAGAACAGATTCCTCAGATTTAATTCTATGAGATGCGTACACACATTACAAAGCAGTTACTCTGAAAGATTCTGTCCCATTTTCATCGGAAGGCCTGTACTTTCTCAACACAATCCTCCAGGCGCCACTTAATATCCCTTCACAGATTCTTCAAAGACAGAGTTTCCAAACAAGCACCATAGTGTAAACTTTAATTCTCTGAAATGAACACACATCACAGCGCAGTTTCTTGGAATCCTTCTTTCTGGGTTTTATTTCAGTATATTTCACTTTTTGCCACAGTCTTCAATGCACTGCAAATATCGCTTTTTCAGTTTTACAGGAACAGTGTTCAAACACTGCCTTATGAGAAAAGAGGTATAAATCCTTGAGTGGAATGCACACATCTCAAAGCACTTTCTCAGACAGCTTCTCTCCAGTTTTTATCTGAAGATAACTCCCTTTTCACCATACGCCTAAATGTCCTGCCGAATGTTCATTCGTGAATCAGTCCATGGCAGACTTTCAAAACTGCATAATAGAAAGAAAGTTTTATCCATGTGAAATGAATAGACATATCTGTCACAAAGCAGTTTCACACAAAGCTTCTTTCTGGTTTTTGTCTGAGGAGAGTTCCTTCTTTGCCATAGCCTTTCATATACTCCCAAAGGTCCCCTGGTCGCTTTTTCTCCAAATGGGATTTACAATTCCTTTATGTGAAGAAAAGTATATCTCTGTGAGTAGAATGCACATGTCACACAGCCGCTCCTTGGAAGTCTTCCTCCAGTATCCATCTACAGATATTTCCGTTTCCACCGAAAGCCTCAAATCACTCCCGAGTATCCCTTAGCTTATTAACCTAAAATATTGTTAGAATACTGTTCAATGAAAAGAGAAGCTTAACTGTGTGGGAGTAATTCAAGCGATCTAGTGAAGTTTCTCAGACAGTTTCCTTCAAGCGTTTATCGGATGGTGTTTCTTTTTCAGCATATTATTAACAGTGTTCCAATTGTCCTTTCTCAGGTATCACAGAAACTGTGATTTAAAACTGCTCAATCCAAAGAACGATTTAAATCTATGAGATGAATACACACATCACAAAGCAGTTGCTCCAAAATTTTCCCTGCAATTTTCATCAGAAAACGTTTCCTTTCTCACCATAAGCCTCCGTGTGTCACTTAATATCCCTTCACAATTTCCTCAAAGACACAGTTTCCAAACTGAGCGACTTAGGGTGAGCTTTAACACTCTGAAATGAATTTACATGTCAGAGAGCAGGTTGTTGGAATGCTTTTTTCTGGGTTTTATTTCCGGATATTTCAATTTTCGCCATAGTCTTCAATACACGGGAAAATATCTCTTTTTCATTTTTACAGGAACAGTGTTCAAACACTGCCTTGTGAGAAAAGAGGTATAACTCCCTGATTGGAATGCAGACATCACAAAGCAGTTTCTCAGAAAGTTTCTCTCCAATTTTTATCTGAAGATATCTACTATTTCCCCACCAGCCTGTATGTGCTCCCAAATGTCCCTTCACAAATCCGTCCATGATGCAGTTTCAAATCTGCGTAATAGAAAGATAGTTTCATCTATGTGAGATGAATAGACATATCTGTCACAAAGCAGTTTCACAGAAAGTTTCTTTCCAGTTTTTGCCTGAGGATAATTCCTTTTCCACCATAGCAGTCAATGTACTCCTGAATGTCCCCGGTAGCTATTTCTCCCAACGGGATTCCATAATCCCCTATGAGAAGAAAAGTTTAAATCTGTGTGGGAAATGCATACGTGACAAAGCGTTTCTTCATAAATCTCCTCTCAAGTATCTATCTGAAGATATTTCCGTTTTCACCGTTAGCCTCAAAGCGCTCCTGATTATTCCTTAGCTGACTAACGTAAAACAGTGTTAGGATACTGCTCAATGAAAACGGAAGCTTAAATGTGCGAGTGGACTTCATATGATCTAGAGCGATTTCACAGAACGTTTCCCTCTGGTTTTTCTAGAAGGATATTTCTTTTTCACCATATAGTTAAGAGCGTTCCCAAATGATCTTTTTAAGGTTCCACAGAAACAGAGATTTCAAGCTGCTCAATCCAAAGAATGATGTAACTCTATGAGATGAATACACATATCACAAAGCAGGTGCTCCAAAAGCTTCTCTCCAGTTTTCGTTGGAAGTCATTTCCTTTCTCACCACAATCCCAGGGTCGCCTCTTAATAACACCTCAAAATTCCTCAGAGAGCTTCCAAATTGGGCAACGTAGTGTAAACCTTAACTCCCTGAAATGAATGCACATGTCAGAGTACAGTTTCTTGGAATTCTTCTTTCTGGGTTTTATTTCAGGATATTTCACTTTTCTCCATAATCTTCAATGCATTGCAAAATATCACTTTTTCAGTTTTACAGGAACAGTGTTCAAACACTGCCTTATGATAAAAGAGATATAAATCCCTGAGTGGAATGCACACATCTCAAAGCACTTTCTCAGAGAGCTTCTCTCCAGTTTTTATTTGAAGATTACTCCCTTTTCACCATATGCCTGAATGTCCACCTGAACGTCCCTTCATGAATCGGTCCATGGCAGACTTTCAAAACTGCATAATAGAAAGTTTCATCCATGTGAAATGAATACACATATCTATCTCAAAGCAGTTTCACAGAAAGCTTCTTTCCAGTTTTTGTCTGAGCTTAGTTCCTTTTTTAATATATACTTTCTCCTTTCATATACTCCCGAATGTCCCCTGGTCGCTTTTTCATCAAACGGAATTTCCCATTCCTCTATGAGAAGAAAAGTATATCTCTGTGAGGAAAATGCACCCGTCACAAAGCCGCTCCTCAGAAATCTTCCTCCAGTATCAATCTAAAGATATTTCCGTTTTCACTGGAAGCCTCAAATCGCTTCTGAGTATCCCTTAGCTGATTAACATAAAACATTGTTAGAATACTGCTCAATGAAAACAGAAGCTTCACTGTGTGATTGGAAATCAATCGACCTAGAGAAGTTTCACAGACTGTTTCCTTCTGCTGTTTATCGGATGCTATTTCTTTTTCAGCATATTATGAAGACTGTTCCCAAATGTCATTTCTCAGGTATCACAGAAACAGTGGTTTAAAACTGCTCTATCCAAAGAACAATTTACCTCTATGAGATGAATACACACATCACAAGGCAGTTGCTCCGAAAGTTTCTCTCCAGTTTTCATTGGAAGACGTTTCCTTTCTCACCTCAAGCCTCCGGGTGTCACTTAATATCCCTTCACAATTTCCTCAAAGACAGAGTTTCCAAATTGGGCGACTTACTGTAAGCTTTAACACTCTGAAATGAATGTACACGTCAGAGAGCAGTTTCTTGGAACGCTTTTTTCTGGGTTTTATTTCCAGATATTTCAATTTTCGATATAGTCTTCAATACGCTGCAAAATATCTCTTTTTCACTTTTACAGGAACAGTGTTCAAACACAGCATTGTGAGAAAACAGGTATAACTCCCTGAGTGGAATGAAGATATCACAAAGTAGTTTCTCAGAATATTTCTCTCCAATTTCTATCTGAAGATATCTCCTCTTTCACCACCAGCCTGTATGTGCTCCCGAATGTCTTTTAGTAATCCGTCCATAATGCAATTTCAAAACTGCATAATAGAAAGACAGGTTTGTCTATGTGAGATGAATAGACATATCTGCCACAAAGCAGTTTCACAGAAAGTTTCTTTCCAGTTTTTGTCTGAGGATTTTTCCTTTTCCACCATAGCAGTAAATATACTCCTGATTGTCCCCTGTAGCTATTTCTCCCAACGGGATTCCATACACCTCTATGAGAAGAAAAGTTTAACTCTGTCTGGGAAATGCACACGTCACAAAGTATTTCTTCATAAATCTCCTCTTGAGTATCTATGTGAAGATATTTCCGTTTTCACCATTAGCATCAAAGTGCTCCCGATTATCCCTTAACTGATTCACGTAAAACAGTGTTAGAATAGTGCTCAATGAAAACGGAAGGTTAACTGTGCGAGTGGACTTGATATGACCTAGAGCAGTTTCACAGAATGTTTCCTTCTGATTTTTATCAGAGGATATTTCTTTTTCACCATATTCTTAAGAGCGTTCCCCATTGTTCTTTCTCAGTTTCCACAGAAACAGTGATTTCAAACTGCTCAATAAGAAGAATGATGTTAGTCTACGAGATGAATACACACATCACAAAGCAGTTGCTCCGAAAAGTTCTCTCCAGTTTTCATCGGAAGTCTTTTCCTTACTCACCACAAGCCCAGGGGCGCCTCTTAATAACATCTCAAAGGTTCCTCAAAGACAGAGTTTCCAAACTATGTAATATAGCGTAAGCTTTAACTCTCTGAAATGAATGCACACGTTAGAGAGCATTTTCTTGGAACACTTCTTTCTGGGTTTTATTTCAGGATATTTCACTTTTCACGATAGTTTTCAATGTGCTGCAAATTATTACTTTTTGACTTTTAGAAGAACCTTGTTCAAACACTGCCTTATGATGAAAGAGGTATAACTCCCTCAATGCAATGCACACACCACAAAGCAGTTTCTCAGGAAGCTTCTCACCAGATTTTTTCTGACGATATCTCCTTTTACACCATACACCTGAATGTCCTCCCAATTCTCCCTTCGTGAAAATGTCCATGACGCAGTTTCAAAATTGCGTAATATAAAGACAGTTTTCTCTATGTGAGATGAATAGACATATCTATCATATAGCAGTTTCACAGAAAGTTTCTTTCCAGTTTTTTTCTTAGTATATTTCCTTTTACAGCATAGCCGTCCATATACTCTAAAATGTCCCCGGTAGCATTTTCTCCAAAAGGGATTCCGCAATACTCTATGAGTAGAAAACTATAACTCTATGAGTGGAATTCAAACGTCACAAAGCAGCTCCTCAGATATCTTCTCTCCAGTATCTGTCTCAAGATATTTTCATTTTCACCGCAAGCCTCAAAGTGCTCCCAAGTATCCCTTAGCTGGCTCACCTAAAAGAGTGTTAGAATTCTGCTGAGTGAAAACAGAAACTTAACTGTGTGAGTGGAATTCACGTGACCTACAGCAGTATCACAGAGTGTTTCCTTCTCTTTTTTATTGGAGGGTATTTCTTTTTAACATATTCTTGAGAGCATTCCCAAATGTCCTCCCTCAAGTTCCACAGAAACAGAGATATCAAATTGCTCAATCCAAAGAATGATTTAACTCTATGAGATGAATACACACATCACAAAGCAGTTGCTCTGAAAGCTTCTCTGCAGTTTTCATTGAAATACGTTTCCTTTCTCACCACAAGCCCAGGGGAACCACTTAATATCCCTTCTCAAATTCCTCAAAGACAGAGCTTCCAAACTGGGCAACGTAGTGTAAGCTCTAACTCTCTGAAATGAATGCACACGTCATAGAGGAGTTTCTTAGAACGCTTCTTTCCTGGTTTTAATTCAGGATATTTCACATTTCGCCAAAGTCTTCAATTCTCTGCAAAATATCACTTGTTCAGTTTTCAGAGAAACAGTGAGTTCAAGCTGCTCAATCCAAAGAATGATTTAATTCTATGAGATGTGTACACACATTACAAAGCAGTTACTCCAAAATATTCTGTCCAGTTTTCATCAGAAGGCGTTTCTCTCTCACCAAAAGCCCTTGGGGGGCACTTGATATCCCTTCACAGATTCTTCAAAGACAGAGTTTCCAAACGGGGCAACGTAGTGTAAACCTTGGTCTTCTGAAATGAATGCACACGTCAGAGTGCAGTTTCTTGGAATCCTTCTTTCTGGGTTTTATTTCAGGATATTTCACTTTTCA